>NW_010270952.1:0-6213 GCF_000690775.1 Eurypyga helias
TTAGCGATTCTGTGATTCTGTGAAATATTAATGCAAATGTGGAGCGCTTACAGTAATTCCAAGAGCTTTTTGCACCCCTGGCAGACACACTATTCAGACTGAATTTAATAGCTTTGCAGTGACTGTTAAATGTTATCAGTTCCTTACTAGCTGCGTGCATTTTTATTTTCGACAATGAAAATCTTTGTACAAGCAAGAGAGAGAAAAAAAAGCCTAACGTTCGCACTGATGAGCGGTTGTACTTAATGCTTGTAAGATGCCAACAAACACTTGTACCTTCAGAACTGAGCCAGAATGATGAAATGCTTTGTGGGCTTCATGAGCTGCAAAATTCCTTGTTTGTGGTACACTTTTGGTCAGATTTGGTTTAATTGATTTAATTCATCTCAGAAAGGTCTGGGGTGGAGCAGTGGGATTCTCCTTCTGGGACACTAGGTCATGCCAGTATGAATTCCAACAGAGAGCATCCCTGGGAGGTTGCAAGGAAGGGGAAGTGCTAGTTGGTATTTTTATTGTATTTTATTTCATGTGGTTTTACGGGTTTTATTTTATTTTACTTTGTTGAACTTCCATTCCTGCATGGCTGATTTTCAGCTATGTATGTAAACCCTTGAACTGACCAGCCATACAGAAGAGTCTGAAAAAGTACATTTCCTTCTGCTAAATTGCATTTTAGCCTCTTGTCACTACTTTTGTGCCTTCCTAGGCAGCTCTGCCCAATGGTTTGTTGCGACCTGCTGATTGTAACAGAAACTTTCATCTTTAAAACCTGTTGGGAACTGGAGATGCTGGGAAATGAGCAGGAGCCTTGGCCGGAGAGCTGGCTGCTGCCCAGGGTTCAGCCCCAAATTGGAAAGGAGGAGGATGCTGTTTTGCTCCATGTGGTTGCCTTCACCTTCCCTTGGTATGTGCTGCATCAGGCTTGTTTTCTAGCAGTGTCACTTTAGGTTTATTGATAGGAAGTAATTTTAAGTGTGCTGGCACAAGACCTTGTCTAAAAAGGAGAGGTGCTCCAGTCCGTGGAGATGCTCTGAGGGCTGGAGCTCCTCTGCCATGGGGACAGGCTGGGGGAGTTGGGGGGTTCAGTCTGGAGAAGGGAAGCTCTGGGGAGACCTCAGAGCCCCTTCCAGTGCCAGGTGGGGGCTTCAAGAAAGCTGGGGGGACTTTTTCCAAGGGCAGGGAGTGACAGGACAAGGGGTAATGGGTTTAAATGGAAAGAGGGAGACTGAGATTGGACGTCAGGAAGGAATTCTTCCTGGAGAGGGTGGGGAGCACTGGGACAGGTTGCCCAGAGAAGCTGTGGATGCCCCATCCCTGGGAGTGTCCAAGGCCAGGCTGGATGAGGCTTTGAGCACCCTGGGCTATGGAAGGTGTCCCAGGGGGGTTGGAACTAGATGATCGTTAGGGACCCTTCCAACCCAAACCCACTCTGTGATTCTAAAATGGGGGCACAGTGTAGGCAGTGTGCCAGGTCTGTATATTCCTTTTTATAACACAAACCATTTGCATACCCTCTGTTTCCTGGTAGAAACACACAACCGAGAATGCAAAGCTCACGTGATGTATGCCGGTTTAGAGATGTACAGTCAGGTGCTGACCTGCATCCTGCGTGAGCCCGAGCGGCGGGGTTTGCTTTGAACTCCCAGCGCTGATGGCGCAGTGCGGTTGCTTCAGTGCCTGGGAGCTTAGCACGGGGCTGTTTGTATTTGGTGTCTTATTGCCCTGTTCAGCTATTTCTGATCCTGTTGGGTGTTGAGCACGGCGTCTGTGTGCTGCTCTGCAGGGAAGACAAAGCTTAGTTGCTTGGCCTTCTAAGACAGGAAAGGAGATGAGTGATACAGCGCAGGAATAGTGGTGGTACCAACCCCACCATAAGCCACTGAGTCTGTGTGTGTGATTTGCAGGGCTCATGACATTGCCAGCACGGTTCTGTTTGCAGGCACTTGTTGTCTCTGTCTTTCCTGGTTTTGTAACTACTCGGGAGTTGAATTAAGGAATGAGAGCTGAGAGTCAGAAGCACCAGCAATGTGGCAGTCAGTGCCCGTATCACATTTTAATAGCTAAGCCTGGAAATTCCTGGGTGTTGGCGACATATGAACATTGGGAACAATTCCTTCCCGGAAGGGGCTGCCCTGGGAGGGGGGAGTCACCATCCCAGGAGGGGTTTCAGAGCCCTGTGGATGAGGAGCTCAGGGACGCGGATTACTGGGGGTCTGGTCAGTGCTGGGATAACGGGTGGACTTGATGATCCTAAAGGTTTTTTCCAACCTAAAAGATTCTGTGATACTGAAAGTATTTACAGCCTTGTGATTTCCTTGTGTTGTTACACCGAGGGGTGTTTCGGGCAGCCCCATGAGTCGGGGACCACCACAAGGTTTCTGGGCAATGCCAGCATGCCCGCCAGCCGCATCCCATCTCACCTTTTGCAGGCCAAGTGCTGGGTTTCATCCGAGCTGAATTTCCCGCTTCTCTTGTTTAAATATAATTCAAAGTGCAGCTGCTATTTTAAGACTTGGCAACCTGCTGATGGCCTGAGCTGAAACGATGTTGGTTTGCCTAATAGCTTGGGATTTTTATTCAGTAGGTGTTGGGACTGCAGAGTCCCTAATAGCATATTTTAGAGTTCTGATGGATTTTTAAATAGCCTTCCAGCATTAAGGCAGACTTTCCTGTAATCTGCATTTTCCAGTAAAATGGGAGCCTGGCTACCTACTGATTTACTGTTTTCAGGAAATCTATTCATGCTCCTTCCCTCCTTATCGCTTTCCCCTCTTTTTTGCATTTATCACCCCATGGAGCTCCGTGCACAGGGAGGTACCATGACCTGATGGGCTACAGTCAGCATCCCTGGAGGAAGGCCAGGGAGGAGGAGGAGGGGTGCAGGGCCATGGCATCTGTAAACCTCAACCCATGCAGTTCCTTATAGGAAACTGAGACTGTAAGCTGACACATACTCTCTTTCCTTGTGGATATCCTGCACTGCCAGTGACCCCTGTCAAAGCACGCTTTGTTTGGGAAAACAATCCTCATATAAACCTGCAATAAGAGAGAGTCAGGCCAGAGAGCAGTTGTGGGCATGCAATTATCCCTGTATTACATGCTTTGCTACTTGCTGACAGGGTTTGGGGGGGCTTACTCCCCTGTCCGTAGATATTTTTTAGTTTACACATACAAATATCTGGTAGGTCATTGGGGTACAACATAGAGGAACTTGTAATACATGCAGATTTTCAGTTAAAAAAAAAAAGTTCACATTTCTTTTCTCTTTGTAGAAGTATCTGCATTGCCTACGCCCAGTAAAACTGCAGTTAAAGTACGTTGTAACATACCCTCGTGTGATGCCCTAATACTGTGAGTTGGGAATTTGGAGCCAACCCATAACTTCTAATGGGATGTAAGAGCATGTGTAGTGTCAAAATTTAATGCGTCCTGTTTTATCTTGCTCCAGTGAGCTGGAGGCACTGCTCATAAATTAAACAGCCAGTGATCAGTGAAGAACTGAAACATTGCCTAACCAAGATTTCAAACAGCTTCTGTCTCAAATGGCTTTTTCTGGCTTCTTGTGAAATATCAGCAGGTGACACCAGGCTGCGGAGGACTGCAAGGAGGGAGCTTTGGCCTCAGAAAGGGGTTGGTCAGCTTTGAAAGTGATCTGTGAAATGTGTTGTGGTAAGAAGGTGTCAGGATCTGTGTCGTACAATCAGAGCATGGTTTGGGTTGTGAGGGACCTCAAAGCCCACCCAGTCCCACTCCCTGCCATGGGCAGGGACACCTTCCACTAGCCCAGGTTGCTCCAAGCCTGGCCTTGGACACTCCCAGGGATGGGGCATCCACAGCTTCTCTGGGAACCTGTCCCTGTGCCTCCCCACTCTCTGCGGGAAGAATTTCCTCCTGATATCCAATCTCTATCTCCCTCTTTCCATTTAAACCCATTCCCCCTTGTCTTGTCACTCCCTGCCCTTGGAAAAAGCCCCCCCCAGCTTCCTTGTAGCCCCCCAGGCACTGGAAGGGGCTCTGAGGTCTCCCCGGAGCTTCCCTTCTCCAGGCTGAACCCCCCAACTCCCCCAGCCTGTCCCCATGGCAGAGGGGCTCCAGCCCTCGGAGCATCTCCGGGGCCTCCTCTGGACTCGCTCCAACAGCTCCGTGTCCTCCTGCTGTTGGGGCCCAGAGCTGGAGCAGAACTGCAGGGGGGTCTCCCCAGAGCGGAGCAGAGGGGCAGAATCCCCTCCCTCGCCCCCCTGGCCACGCTGCTCTGGATCCAGCCCAGGAATCCAGCAGAAATACTGTGCTAGGAAGGAGAAGGGGGAATATTGTACGGAATTGGAGTAGCCCTTCTGTTCTAGTGCTTTCTGGTCTGGGGAGTGCTGCATCATACCTCGGGGAAGATGTGGATCGATGGAAAAGGTCAGAGGAGTGACAGACGAGCAGGAAAGGTTTCTGATGCTGGAGTACAGTGATTCACGAGGATTGTCCACAGCAAAGAGGAAGCAGCAAGAAGGGTGCAGTTAATAGGAGCCTTCAGATGGGCAAAAGAAAAGGAGATTTTTTTTTTTTTTCCTGAGGATCCCCACAGGGTAAGACAGCCAGTAATTGGCTTGAATTGAAGGGAGGTAATTGGCTTGAATTGCAGTGAGAGATCTAGGTTAGACAGCAAGGAAAGCTGTTTGGTGGAGATGGGCAGTTACTGAAGCAGGAGCTCCAGGGGATAGTGAGCTGGCAGTGGCAGAGCCAGTCCTGCCTCCAGGCACAAAATTGTTTTTCCCACAATTTTGTTCCCAGTCCTCACCAGGGCTGTGGTGTAGTTTCCTCTCCAGACTGTCACAGGCTGAGGTGGCATTTCTGCAAGAAGGAAAAATGCAGAAGATCCATTGGAACATATATTGGGTAATGAAATAACTGAAATGGGGAAACAAAACCCCAAGTCAACCCCACCCCAAATCCCCAACCCCCCCCAAACATAAGCATGCATCATATTGAGTTATATGAGTGTTGTGCTTTTTAAAAATCCAGCTCAAGAGTTGCAGATCGACTGCTGGTGTTATTTTGTGTGTGTGAAATAATAATTAGTCTCTTTTCAAAGCCGAAAACGCAAACCAGCTCAGAGGCCATTATTTACTTTATCTTTGCATAAATTCATCAATGCTGAGAGGAATCTGTACATGCTATTACAGCTTTGAACTTGAATTCCCATGTACTTACGCTGCTCGTTTGCTGATTATATTCCTGCCGGATCCAGGAGAACTACGGAAATAAATTAAACCAGAGTTGGGCCCACTGCGTTGATGAAATGGCCCAACCCAACACCGGTGCAGTCTGCAGGACTCTGAATGGCATGGGCTGATTTTAAATCAAAGGGATGAACATGGAATGTGTTAAAATATCCCAACAGAGAGCTTATTTGCCAGCTGTTTGATTGTTTTCCTCTGGCATTATCTGCAAAGCAATTACGCATGAATAAAAACTTCTCGAGATGCTTTCAAGGAAATATTGACCGCTAACGTTTTAATTAAGGCACATTGAAGTAGAAACATTTGGCTCAACAATACGGACAATAGCAAAGCAGGTTGGGTTTCAAAAAAGGAGGCTTGTTTACCATCCTCCTAATAACACATCCAGTCTGTACCCTTGACTGAAGCGTCAGTTTGAACTAGCTACGTGCATTCATTTTCCCCTCCCTTGTCTTAAAAATAATAATAAAAAAATGGAAGGACAGGCGATTTTAAAATAAGCTTAGCCCATCATTTACATCCATAACCAACAGGTATCTGTGCATTGCACTGTAGTGCTCGTGGAGCTGTATGGGGGGGCCCCTCTTTACTGACGACAAGGTAATTCTGCAGGGTGCAGGATCACCGGTGTTGCTTTACACCCCAGCATTTCTCCATCATTCCTGCCAGGATGAGAAGAGGTAAATGTGTTCTGTAAGCTGCTGGAGAATAGTCCGATGGTTGTCTTTGGAGCTCGGCCTGGATTGCCGCTTCTTGCAGGGTTGTGCGACAGCCCAGTAAAGCTGCTGCGGTGGTGGTTGGGTCTGGTAACTGCTGAAGAGTTAATGGGAAAATCAGTCCTTTCCTGTGCAAGGAGAGGGATGGTTGGACTGGTCAGGATTAGCCCTCTTATCCACCACACCCCTGAAAGCCAAATGCCATCTGCAGTCCTGTGACACTGACCTTGACTTGGGGGACGTGGGTTCCCTGCACGGTAGGTTACGCA
>NW_010270953.1:0-19000 GCF_000690775.1 Eurypyga helias
CCTACCACTCTGTGACTCTGTAAAACAAACAAATCCAAGAGTTTACCATCACTTAAAAGCCATGCTTTCCATTATAAAGAGAAGCTAAGCTTCTGAGCTTATTCCTTAAGTAATAAAGGTATTCCTACTTTCTTTACTTTAATTTTATAATGTCTGTGGTTTTTCCTCTCTTTTTGCATGATGGAGATCTTTGAAACATCTTTAAGATAAGGATTACATCTTGCTTTTTTATCTTGTCTGAGGCCAAGTTCACACATACCGTAACCATTCCAGAGCATACTTTATGTCCTCCCTGCAATCTGTAATAGTAAAGTGATCTCTACACCCCAGAGGGCCTGGAAGATCTTTTGCCCTTGTCTTCTAAATAGTCCTCCATCACTGATTTAGGCTTCCCTCTTCTTCAGTGGTGCTGAGTGAAGTATGACCTTGTCAGACTGGCCCCTTGCGTTTACTATGTAAAATAGCTAGAGTGACAAGAACTCCAGATCCATTTCAACATGAAGCTTCTCTAGTACGTATTTATTTGCTTAAATTAATACAATACATCATACATGCTTCTAGTACTGAGACAGAAAGATAGAAACTAAATGATCACAGATAGTTGGTCCATTTTTTGAGTTGGGCCTTTAAGTAGGAACCCAGTGTTCTACATGAAATAAATATACACCACATTATTTGCAAAATCTGTTAGGAGTACAAAATGTTAGCTCTGTTACATCTTGTTCAGCTAAGCAGACATGATTTATTTTAAAAACTGTTAATAATTATTAAACACTTCTTGGAATAATAAATATAGTACTTATATTACTTCTTAACACTTGTAACAGCAGGGATCAGCAGCACCATATGAAGGGAAAAATCAGAGAATAGCTAGTCGACCAACACAGAGTCGTGAAAAGGTGGGTATAGTAGCATCAATTGGTCTTCCCTGTAACTCACTTTGTAGAGCATAGCACAGGATAAGCTTCTATTATAATATTATCATAAAGTGTTTATCCTTTGAGCTGCTGAACACAGAGCACCTGTCTGCCTTCACAGGCTGGAGGCTGCCTGGCAGGCAGGACAACTCAGGTCCACAGTGAGTCCTGGTGGCCAGACTCAACTACTTAACTTTCTCAGTAAATACATTGTATTTCTTTACCTTCAAAACTTACTACCCCAACTTTTGACTTTTCATCCATCTGCTCTAATCTCTACAGTGTCTTTCAGAATTCTCCATGATGTCCTTAACAGCAGAAACGCCTCTAATTTAACAAACCACATGCCTTCACTTGCCCAGACTCATTATGGTGTGACCAATTTACCTTTCCCCATCAAGGCTTCTGAAACAGCTCAGTTTTATGAGTGGCCACTCTTACTTGCTCTGAAGCTCTCCAAGATGATGAAGTTAGACCTCATACAATAATGCAGGCAAATGTTGTGGATATGATTTAAAATAGAGTTGGTGGAGTCTGGGCTTTAATTTCATGTGTTACCACAAGTTCAAAATCCGAATAGCAGAGCAGAGTTGGATAAATACATCTTTTTTCCAGAACATAGCAATAAGAAGGTAGGTAGACTCAGATTAGGAAGCAGGAAAAAAAGAAAATGTATCCCCTGAAGTCCAGGACACAGGCAATGTCTCTACAGGACTTCTAAGCATCTATTCAAAGCAAAACAAGGAAGCTAATCCCTCAAAAATTAGAGATGGGAAATAACTTCATTATGAGAGCAAAGTTCTATAAAGCATTTTCAAAGCTATTAAAAAGCAAAGGCTGTTACTGTCTGTTCCCAAAACGTTGCCAATGTAAATAGTGTGGAAAAAAAAGCCCTTTATGTTTTAAAAGCAAGGTGCTTCACAAGGAAGGCTGTTATTTCACTTTTAGTTTGTCCCTTGGGGTCTCTTTGTAACAAGTGTCTTTGACCCAGCTGCATTATGTTCTGCAGTAGGGAGAACTATCCTCTCCTATTCTCTTTGCTTGGGTCACTTGACACAGTCTCCTTATCTCAGTAATAGTTTTGTTTGCAGTTCCTCTGATTGGTGACTTATAGTTTTAGATGAGTTCTTTACTATTCTAACATGAATTAGCCTGGGTGTTTGTGAATTAGCTTAGTGTGGCTGTGACTGGGCACAGTCTCAAGGCTTCATTGTAAGAGAGTAGTCTCCGCTTTCTAGGAAGAATGCAAGAAAAGGGATTCACATTACGAATTATTCCCAAAAAGCATTGCCATTCTGGGGACATCTACTCCTTTCTACCTGGCAGTGTGTGGTTGACAGTTGCTTTTGATCCAATAAGAAGTGGGATTGTAGAAATGGACAAATTGGCTGCAGTGAAGGTGTGGTGGGAAGTGTTTGGGTTAACCCTTCAGTCAACCCAGAACTGTTTGCAGTGACTTCCTTTCCCAAGGACATGTCCAACACTTTCCTTTACAAGTCTGTGAGGGAACTTTGGACTGCATACTTCCAGCAGACATCTTTTTTTGGGGTTATGTTATCTACAGGGAGCTGAGCTCTGCTGAAAGTGTCTCCTCTGCTCCATCTGCCTGGAGTGCTGTTGGTATGTAACCATTTGTCTCTTCACAAGGAGTGTCTAGCTGTCCCATAACGCTCTCCAGTGCATAGACAGCAGGCCTTTGCGACGGAAGGGCTGCGTGCCTTTCTGCTTTACCCGCCACAGAAGTGAAGGGATTTGCCAAGTTCAACTCGTCTACATGATCACCGTTCTAGAAATTGCAACTGAGTTCCTGATTCCTTGCTTATTCCTCTTACCATAGGAACTAATATGACTGCAAATGTGAAATACACCGATCTTGAATCATGCACAGCTGGAAACTATACCACCTTGAGAGTAACATTTGTCAGAGTCAGTAGCTCCCCGAGCTCTTGGCTGTAGACATTCTCAAATAGGACCTTTTGTCTGGCAGAAACAAAATATTGCCAAGAAGGCAACCGAAGAACTTGTTCCCATTTATCTCCTAGACCATGCTGAATTTCTACCTGATCATTTCCCCGCTAGTCTAAGAAAGAACAGTTCCACACATTACCCTGAAAATTTTCTGATTCTTCTGCTTGACCACTATATCTGCCTTGAGACAAAGATGTGTCCTCTTTCAAGAAGAGTTATCTTGCAGTGGAAGAAAGGAATTTCAATGTGTATAATACAACAGTTCATCACTGAAAAAAACATGGTTATATACCTCTGAAATACACCTGATTTTGAAGGACATCATTAATTCTAGGCCTGAAGTGACCTATTTTCCACTTCAATTTGGTATAGCCTTTTTATTTTTAAAAAAGTACGTACATCAGTTGTAGAGTTTAGAAGAGTCATCTGTGTGTTACAGTTTCTTTTATTAAAAGCTTTTTCTGCTCTTCACTGAGAGTCTTTATTAGGCCATGTTTGGGCACTGAAAAATGAAACCACCTTCTGCAACCTCAGACTACACACACACAGTTTCATATGATGAATAAGTTCTGTGAATGCTGATTAACCAGTAAGTGTGAGAATCACTAGTTCTATAACGTGAGTGGTTTCTCATAATGGCAGACAGCTGCAGCAACATGACTCTAGCAATAAGTATATGGCTGTATTTAATTATAACTTGCTATATATTGAGCATGATAGCAAGGTTTTTCAAGTCAAGAACTTGGCAAGTAAGCAAAGAAGGCAGTAATATTTGGAAAAGGTGTACCATATCTATGGATTATAACCTTTTGTGCTGGGATGTCAGAATGACATAGGACTAAATAAATTACTTACTAAATCTTCATTTTCTTATAAACAATAGGATAGTGTGGGGCTGCTTGTCATCAGTCTTGAAAATGCAAGGAATCAATGTGCTGTTCAAACTAGTCATGCAATTAATAAATATGTTTTTAGCATCTTTGTTATGAACATACAATTGTATGCGTATCAGGGGTTGAAAAATTTGGAATGACTCAATAAAACCAGCATGAGTGGAATCCTTCTGAAAGGCTTGGAGTTCAACGGTCAAGCCATGTTGGAAAAGGAAAATTTCTGAATCCAATAAGAGGAAATCCAAAAACAGCCTGTAAGGGCTCCTTTTTTGGCATACCTTCTAAAGTAAAATCTGATCAGACCTGTGTATATCAAAATTATCCTTCCTAGCCAAGATAAATTGAAGAGATAAATTGCAAAATTACATAATTTTCTCAATGAAATTACTCATATTGCTTTACGTGTCATTACAGCAAGACTTGCAAATGCTACATGCTGCTGCTGCTCATCAGAAGTATTGGTCTGAGCAGACAGTATAATAAAATGTCAACACAGTCCATGCTATTTCACTTGAAGAACTGCTGAACACTCCCAGACTGATTGAAACATAGCAAAGCGCAAACATCTCTCGTGCTAGAGGAAGAGCTTCTGTGACCGTAATAAATTCTAGTCCTTTCAAAGGCTTACAGAGCTGCCCTTCACTATCTTACAAGACATTAGTATTTTTTCTTAATTTGTTTCACACTTCTCATTGGGTCACTTCAGTAAATGAAAGTATTTGGACTGCATTTGTTCTGAGAGTGACAGCATTTTCATGCACACCATGTAGTACTCTTGCTTACACTGTGAAATACTATTTTCAGATTTTTTTTGAGATGTATGGTTAGAAGTACTCATATATATTTAGTCAGATAATAAATCAAATGCTAAAGTATGTTGCTTTTTGATAACTAGAAAACTGTATATAAATCTCTACCACCCCAGATAAAGGAAAATGAACTTCTGTACCTATCCCAATGCCTGCTTATGCATCAAATGGATAAGTAAATAAATGTTCAATATCTATTGCATTTCTTAGTGATTTTGGACTGCTTTATTCTATTAATGTATGTGTTTTACCTCACATTTTTTTTATTATTTTGGCTTGTTTATTTCTGAAGATTACTGCAAAATTCCAGGCTTTGGTAAATTACAGTTTATGTTAAAAGCTATCTTATCCCCATTTTCCAGCTTTTTTAAATTGTCCTTTTTAAATGCCTATAAGCATTGTTTGTTTTTCCATTTTTCTTTCCAGCAATTCTTTCAAGCTCTTGTTCCTGTGCTTGAAATACAAGTAATCAGAGAGAGAATGGCCAAGTCTGGCCTTTTCAAAGGATCTAAAGCTGATGTGTTCTTTGTGGTTTGCAAGGTTTCTCTCTCCCTGGCTCTCCTGTTTGTCTGAATTTCCTGTTCTCCTCTCCAGTCCACCCTCACTTGAAGCTTCTTCCTTCTCATTGCAGTAGGACTCTCTGAAGTCCTTCGTCACGCACTCTGGTTTGCCAGACAGATCTTGAGCCATGTACAGCTTGTTGTCATCATGGTGGTACATGGCAGGGCTGTAGCGCTCTGCTTCATAGCAGGTGTCTTCCTCTTCTTCCTGGCATGAGCTTCCCTTGGCACTCTCACCATCTGAATGAAATGAGATTCCCTTCCCTTGGCTTTTCTGGGAAAGATCAAAGGGCTCTTCCTGTTCCAAGCTTCTCAAGACATTTGTCTGGGACAGAGCAATTCTTCCTCTTCCAAAACCTTGCAGTGGTTTAAGGGGAAGAGAAAAGGAATAGTTTATTTATAGGAAACTTAACTACATGGTTAAAAAACAAAATGTGAGGCAGCCTTCTTATTTCACACCTTCGTCTTCCACCCAGCTATCTCCAAGCACTGTGGTGTTTACATCTCATGGCATCTCCTTTGAGGTGCTGTTAAAAGAAGTACTATTGTATACACTTCACAACCAGGTCAGGACACACAAAATATTGTGCTGAACATGCCAGATACTCGACAAGGGAGCTAGGAATAAAAGTGAAGTGGCCTGGCCTCTTGTAAAATAATTTTGCCACTGAACTTACACACTTCCTCCTTCCCCATTTTTTCTTTTTCTTTTTTTTTTTCCTAACGAAAACTTTGATCTAAAGCATCACAAGGCATACTCAAAGTCCCAGATTTTGTAGAAGTTTTTCACCAGAAGAGTGGAAGAGATTAAAAACTTGTTAATTAGTTTCTTCTATGGACACTCTTGTTCAAAATTACTGCTTTAAAAAATCAAAAGACAATCAAGTCTCAGCAATCTGTGACCTCCATTCTCCTTATTTTTTCCTCTTTCATCCATTGACAAGCCACTTATGCCACTGAAAATCTCTATGCACTAGATAGTGCTTCATATTGAGGAAATCATTATAAACAAATGTTGATTCTGAGCAGTGCAATATGTCTGAGCATAATCCTGAATTTAGTTCGTCTTATTAATTGTAAGAGTGTGTCCTCTCTTCCCAGAAATACAGATGTTTGAGATGAGGGAGGAGTGTCTCCTTTTGTTCACATGCTTCTTTGTAAATTGGGTCTTGAGCTTATGGCCTCTGCCTAACATCAGCTATGTCAATATGGTACAGAATCACCAAGGCTCCTGGACATGAGTTACTCTTCCCATTCCAGACTGGAATGCAATAATCAATGAGCAAGACCCATGAAATCTTCTAGATGTTTTTGCTTCTGTCAGTTTTGAAGGAATTTATGATGTACCTCAAACATGAGAGAACTATGAACTCCTAACCAGATGCATCTACAGAAAAATCTCTGCTTGTCCATGGCTGCTAGGCTGTGGCCTGTCAGCCTGCGGGAATCAAACCCCTTGAAACTGCCACATTTATTCAAAAATAATGGAACTACACTTTCAGTCAGGAAGATGATGTCATCCAATCATTTCCTTGGCCAACTACATGTGCCACAG
Source organism: Eurypyga helias (assembly GCF_000690775.1). Taxonomy (NCBI): domain Eukaryota; kingdom Metazoa; phylum Chordata; class Aves; order Eurypygiformes; family Eurypygidae; genus Eurypyga; species Eurypyga helias. The sequence continues at coordinate 6,703 of NW_010270953.1, forward strand.
CCTCATTAAGGCTGAGTTTCCACCAGCACACTCCCATTTGTGTCCCAGGGTACCCACATGATAGGAGCAGCTCTGTGATGTTGTGAATGTTGTACCTTCTCACACTAATAGATGGGCACCCCTGCACTTAAGTACAAGGATGTTTGGTATGGTTCAATAAATCCTCTACTCTCACACTTCTGACCACATTCTCCCTAACGCTGACGACAGCAACTTTGTGGACTAAAATTATTTCCTTTGTGCTCACAAATAGTGTCTCATTTTGTCTCCATCTACTCCATCTCGGTATGTACCTCTGTGACATCAGATATCTAGTCTGAAAGGTCTCTGAGACAAGGGTCACCATGGTGGGGATCTCTGATCTGTAGCACTGGAGTAATATAGATAGTTAATAACAGCCTTCCAGGCTTATGGGATTTAATCTCTTCCAATAGCATTGGATCTATGGTACCACAGATCCATCATCATGTACAAAGCCTGTTTGGGTTTACTGATATGTATCTTCAAATTCCTTAGAGAGTAACCTTGCTGAAAGATATTACCTTGAGAATGAAATCCTCTTTCCATGACCTCATGTTTGACTTTCATGTGTCTGGTTAGGTTCCCCTTCAAGGTGAACTTGCTGGGACAGTAGAGGCACTTGAAAGGCTTACTATCTGAGTGCAAGTGCATGTGTCCCATTAAGTTGTGCATTCTGTTAAATTCCTTTCCACACAGCTGTAAAAACAGTAAAAATGAAAACTATTAGTTCAAAAGGGTACTTGCAAGGAGAACATTTTAAAAGGAAACAAAACCTACTCTTCATATCTTGAGCCCTGGCAGCTTCTGGCTGCAATTTGTTTTTCAAAGGTACAGGCAAAAAGAAAAAATCCTACAGACAAGAATATGTGGTTGGATCTGATTTATCTAGGGCCTTCTGCACTGCTGTCCTTTTCAAATCTGGTCACTAGTAAAAACAGTCAGGGATTCCCCAAAAGCAGAGAATGTTACTGTAAGTAGGGGAGAGGCCTAAGTGGACAACCTGGAAGGCCCTGAAATTCAAAGTATAACTTTCTGCCCTGGTTAGAAACCAAATTCTGTGTTTCGGTGTCTCTGGTGAGTAAGCTGGAATTGAAACAGTCATGGGGCTGCAAGAATGACTCAGCTTTCCCTAAAGCGTGTTCCTGCCAGCTCAAGCCATTGATCATGTAATGCTTCCCTTTGATAAAACAATAAGGGTCTTTTTTTCATTGTTGTTGTTTATCTAGATGGCTCTTTTTGCAGTCTGGTCCCATTTATTCTCAAAACATGAGAGTTTGACATCACTATTACAAACTCCTAGTCTTACTTGTCTTCTGGTCTTTCCTTATCAGGATTTATAATTTTATTCACATTCAAGTGGCTATTTTCATCCTCTGCAAACTTCTGTGTTCTTTCTACTTCAGCTCCTTTTTTTGGGATGGTTTTAGACAAATACTTTTACCATCAGGTTTTTTTTTTTCTTATAAACTTTATTACTGTGTGTGCCAGAATCACCCTTACTGAGTAAATGGAGTTTCCATCAAACAGCGCATTCACCTGGGAGAAAATTAATAAAAAGCAGTTACTGAGATTCCAATAAATTTTTAGTCTAATGTGACTTACGATTTATTATATTTTGGTACTTTCTGATGCAAATTCACAAAGCCATCACCTGGAATATCTGGATAAAATGTAGATGGTAGAATGATCCTTGGTGAAATAGTACTGTATGCTTTGAATTTCGAACCGTTTCTTGAGGGAAAATAAAAGTGGTTTATTAACATAAAAATCTGCAAGGGTATTTTTTTTAAGGAAAAACTAGAGCTGAGTCAATGCTGCAAAAAGAAAGAGTCTGGAAATATTCACATGCTTTTGAAAAAAAAAAAATAGCTTCACCTGCCTAAGTTCTCTTCCATTATTTTCTCTCTGAGATTTTGCTGAAATGAATATTCTAGCAAATAAATTTATCAACAAAGAATTCAACAAGACGGGGAGGAGGGGGGAGAGGGAGGGGAGAGGGAAGAATAGCCACTGACAATGAGCTACTGATTTGTAAAAGTAAGATATATGATTCCAAGGGTCACCCATTCACTTAAGAAAGAGGACAAAAATTTGCAAGGAAGAACAGCAGCTGATTATATCTTGACAGCTGCTTGAACAACCTATGACACATCGATGTTTCTCTTGCCATAAGAATGCCAATAATAATACCGCTCTAATACCTCTTAGCAGAAGGCTTTTGGTTATCCACTTGTATTGTGGCTGACCTGTGTTCTCACCAAATATTGCTTTCTGATAGCTATGTCTTTACTTCTCTATCTGAACTGGTAATCAAGAAAAATCAGATTGAACAGGTGAAGGGCTAGAGTACTTCATGTAAATCTATATCTTCATAAGGTAGTGAGTATTACCACGGGTCAAGTAGGAGCATTTATATTGCTTCTGTCAAGGCAACATTTATTTCTCTTTCTTCATAATGAACAGACAGAAGAATTCATAAAGAATATTTACTTACAGCATAAAAGTTTTGTGTCTCTGAATAAAGGGGGTAGGTTTTCCATTTCCCAAAATTTTGCACAGTTTTATGGATGTGTAATGTGTTCTTGTCTTGAAATGTCCTCTGGGGACATGAGGAAATGGTACTAGAATGGAGAGGTGTGGCAGGAAAATGAAAGAAATAAAGATATGAAAATTGTTTTTGGAATGGTGGGACTCTGTGCATCGGTCTCTGGTAACCTACGCTTTTCACCTGAACCTTGTCTTGTGCCTTTTGAACGTACATGATCCAGAAGGTGAAGGAAGCAGGTTTTGGGCTCACGTGCTGGAAGGCAGCAACTCAGAGCTAGCTGGGGTTCATAGCTAGTCTTTAACGAACAGCCTGAGCCTTCAGACCTAACTAGGAACATGTACACAATTTTCTTTCTCTGTGATAGGGCAGGGGTATGAACAGTGGTGAGCAGAGCATGAAAGATGACCCTGAGCCCATTGCATGGGAGAGAGTTCAAACAGGACTCAGAACAGATCACCTTAGCACTCAAGGAGATGAAAAGCTCCTGAAGAGATCTTGGGACAGCAGGAACAACATGGTTCACTTGCAGACCATTTTAGGCTGTCTACTTTAGGCAAAATAAAATTCAAGCCCTGAAGAGAAAGACCTCAGCTGCCAGGCTGCAGCATTCTGCTGAACACTCTTTGTTGTGCTGGCTGGTGAAATGGGCTTTAGCGCAGTTTGCTAGGAAAGCTGAATTAGTTCAACACTAGATTTTGTCTTCCTAAGCCACAACATGAAGTATCAACCTTCTGGATTTGTCAGTCTGCTTTGTTTCTTCCCAAAGTACTATCTCTCACCTATTCATTGCTTTTGACCTCTGATGTAAACCCATCCTTTTAGATGGGAGAGGAGATCAAAACATATGCCACAACGTGTATTTGGCTTGGCTGGAGAAAACTTCATTGCATTCTTTACTGGAGGTCTGAAACACTGCTGACTTTAGCACTAAAAGCAATTGTAAATTTCATAGAAGCTTCCTATGCAAATCAGAGTTAGCACTATTGCACCAGTTGGTGCAACTCCTTCAGCAATCTTCAGGGTTTTTGGGTTTTTTTTAAACAGAAATAAACAAGGTGGCACCAGCCCAGGCCTTTAAATGCTGCAGAGAACTTCACTCTTCAGAGAAAAATCAAACACAGATCCACACTGCAGCTGGATGAGGAAACAGAAGGGACAACTATTTGCTACTCTGTCACTCCAGATAGTCTGTGCTTAGCTGTGATTAGAGACATAGGAAAGCCTCATGTTTTCTTTTGCTGTGAGAAAAAGGTAAAGAAAACCACTGCATATGGTGAAGTAGAAAGGCTACTGCTGGGCTTTCTTTCCCTTGCATTCTTCTTTTTTTTTTTTTTCCCCTCTACATAAGAAGGGTGTTCCTTTCCTCAAAGAGAGAGGGAGAGAGAGAAAGACTGTAAACTGTCCAAAAGGACCGTGAGAAAACAGGAAGCTTTGAAAAGTACAAGAGAAAGCAAGATGAAATCTATTTGCAGGCGGTTCCCTGGGGACATGTGAGCCATTGTTAAGCAGGCTGTTCATACAGCTATATCCTTCCTTCTGCTGAGGAGGAGCTTGGTGCCAAAAGGCTGCTATCTGGTCATTGCTTTAACCCTCTGAATACCAGCCAGAAATACTTGCTCAAGTCTTTCAAGGATTCTGCCAGAGAAACAAGGCATATTCCTAATGCCAAAGAGCAATTCTTGATGCTCCCTTTGCTTATTGTCAGGGTCTCCGCTCAGTTCAGGGACACTGATGTTGGTTCATACCCCTTCAGCCAAATACAAAACTGGTTCACTGTGCTAACTTGTTTCTTTCCTCCTAGGAACCTTGGGTGGGGATAGATAAGGAAAAAAAAAAAAAACCAAAAAAACCAAACACACAACAGGTGTTCCTGTAAGGCTTTTGTTACTGACTGCAAAACATACTGGTGGTTCCCAGTTGAAAGTATGGCCATCACTGAGTTTTAATAGTCTGTCGTCATCAAACTCTAACCTGAACACAAACTTCCAGCTAATCTGCACGTATGTAAAAAAACAGTGCGGGTCCAGATACTCCATCTGGAACAGTTCATCAAATAATTGAGTTTCTTTTCTAAAAATAGAGGGGACAGAGGAGGACTTTGACCAAATGGAAACAAAAAGACAAGTTTGTGCATGTTGTCAAAGACTGAAAGTCTCTGGCAGACTTGACATAGAACTACCCATGCATTCCAGTAACAGATATAGGATAACATAAATCCTAGTATACAAAATAAGATTTTAATAGGACATAAATGAAAATGAAACAAAACTCTAAAGTTGAATGACTTTGCTGTTAACTTTTTCGAAGTGAATGCTTCAAAGTTATCAAGGCAAAATGAGGGAGTAAAAAAGATTCATTTTGACATTTTCCTATTAAAATTATCACTGAATGCCACATTTTTCTGTGACATTTTGTAGTTCCTATATTTTTCAAGAGAAAATAATTCCATTTAAAATTTTTCATCCAGTTCTGCTTCTCACTGAAATGTTCCTTTTAACAAAATATTTAACTCCATAAAGATGTTGCATGAAAGGGTTCTAGAAATTGCTTCCAGATGAATCTTTAGTTACTTAGACATAAACCTGGTAATATGCTACACTGTATTTATAGCCTTCTTAGATCAGATGAAAGTGAGAATAAAACCTACAGCTTTTGACTTCACAAGGTATGACTACGGTAATGAACAAGATTGGCAGCAAAAAGAACAGTTATGGTGTCCAATACTGATTAAGAATATAAAAATGAATAATTCATAAGAAAGATATTGTCGATGAACATGTTCAGGAAAGCCAAAGCTGCAAAGATTTATGGGGAGGGAGAAGAGAGAGTGGAAAGGGATTGTCAACCTCAGGTGTGCAGGAGGGAAGAAGCAAACTGAAATTAACACAGGATACTACAGAGATACTACAGATGATGTCAGAGACTGTCTTGTTAGGATACTGATGTCCTGCCCTGAATTTCAGTCTGGTAATTACACTTGGCCCATTCAAACCCCTTCTGCAGTTGTGTTTTGCTGTGGCTTTCTTTGAGTCCTTCCCTGAACTGTTACACAGTATCACTGTGTGAAGTGGCGGCTGCATCTTTTCTATGGTCCTCTGCAGGGTGCATGACTTGATCTACGTTCTTAGCCAGTGTTTCCAGCCATGAACAACTTCGACTTCTGTTTGGATGGCTGTACTGAGCAAATGTCAGGTATGTTCATTGTCCTCAAACTGTGGTGGCATTTAAATGCTCATGAAGCAAAATAAAATATTTGAGAATGAAAGTTACTGATATTGAAGGGGAAGGGAGTAAACCACAGATATTAACCTCCATTATTTTGTACTACATAAGCAGAACCTGCATAAAGAAAGAAAACCAAGCTGGCTTATCCTAATTTATATATAACTGCAGTGGCAGCAAGTCTTGTTTTTCTAATTCTACCATACCACAAGGTGATGATATCACAGAAATATCTAGTGAGCTAATGCCTCTGCCACCAAATGCACCTACCTTGCATTTAAAGGGTTTAACATCAGAGTGAACAATCATGTGGGCCTTGAGAGTCTGCTTTTGCACAAAGCTCTTGAAGCACAAATGGCATTGGTAGGCTCTGATATTGGTGTGGATCAGGACGTGCCGCTTCATATTGGCCAGTAAGGTAAATTCCCGGCCACAAATTCCACATTTGTGCTCTTTCACACCCTGTAATAAAAGAGGAAAAAAGAAAACACAAAAACAAACAAACACATAGGAAAGTTAATTTAATTTTCAATACAGCAATATATAAATTATTCATCCTGCATTAGCAAAGCAAGTAATAAATTATTTCACTTTTAACATCATCTGCTCAAGTAATAGATTTTTTTTTTTTTCTGGCGAATTCCTACAAGAATCTAAGAAGCAAAGAAGGAAAACAGAATGTAAGTTTAATGGCATAATGAGTCTTGTTTCCATCTGTAAGTGCACAAATCACCAAGACATAGTCAGTAGCATAGTCCTACATGTAAATTATCAGTCAAATGTGTACACTTACTGACCAAGAACAAAAGCTAACCACTTAGGAGACTAAACCAGAGTTTGCCTTTGATAATTGAATGTTGTTGACTCCTAAAAAGGGCACAGACTTGTGTTAAAGAAAGCTATAATAATAACCTGAAATAACCCAGTAGTCAAGCAATGTCACCAAATAAGGATATGCACGTACAGTCCATGAAGAGAAGAAGTTCTTCACTCTTGCGGGACTTGCACTAACCCTAATGGAGGGATCTTATTTTATTTGTTGTTTACAGAGCATTTCTAGCACCTCTTATGCCATCCAGTCAATTTACTAATGTGTAACTCAATATTCTTGTTCACACCCATGTGATCTAACTGCCAGCTCCTCAAAAAGTCATTTAGAAGTTATGAAAATCAATTAATTTACCCTAAACACTCTAAGAGTTTAACTTGCTGACAGTAATAAGGATTTACTAGTGAAGTGCCGAGAACAATTACTCCTCCTGCAGGTCCCCATTACAAAGAAGATCTGAAACAATCTCTACTTACCTATCAGTCAGTGGTTTACACAGTTAATTGCAAAGATAAAACTGTGAACAACACCAGCTTTAAGGGTGTGCCTATCTGATGTAAGTCTGCATTTGGTCAGCTAAGTACTGCTAATTAATTATCTTCACAGCTGAATCCACCTGCAGCTGTGGACAAGAAGCAGAAGCTCTCTAAAGGCTCAAGGGCATTGCATTTCCTGTGACAAAAGTCTACCAAGTCTTAAATCGGTAGAATTTTATACGGTTAATCCAAAGACCAAGGAATCTCCAAAACCAGCAGAAATTATAATCACATAGTAAGGAGGAAAAAGCAAATGTGGAAGTATAGGGTTGTTGGGTCTTAAAAGAAGATGTGTCTATAGGACCAAAATGCTGTAGTTTTCTGTATTTTTAATGTTTTTCATATAAAAGCCAATATTCAAGTGTTAAAGGAAAATTATGCAAACAAATTTTAAAAAATGTGTGGGGTCTTGACTTGTCTTAACATTTTTTTAATGGTAAGTAAGCCTGTTTCAGACGTTCCTGACTGGAACAGTTACATTTTTCCTATTTTTGAAAGCCATCTTTCGGGATGGGTTCCAGAGCCCGCTCTGAGCCTAAACTGACTATTGTCATTGCTGTCAGCAGTGTCAAGACTGCCACTTGATAAGAATTGGCTGGGATTATGGCCCTCGTTGTCCACTTTTATTAACTGGCATTCTGGATAACTATGCACAAAGGGGAATTTTTCTTAGGTTGTTTTTTTTTTTTTTTTTTTCTCCTCTAGATGTCTCATAATGATTCTTCAAAATCCGATGAGTAATAATATACTTTCTTTTGCTGTACACATATAGTCTAATGGGAATCCACCTACTTCCCATTTAAGGGAGCAAAGCAATAGAACTAATTTTCAGTATAAAATTTCGGGGGAGGGGGAGATGACAGAACTCTACAGCTCTACAAAATTATATGAAGTTACAGAAGGTCATTCTGAAGGTAAACCCCAGAATGTGAATGCAGTTTTGGGATGTAATTGAGGTGGTTTAATTGAATTTTGTATAGCAAAGAGCGTTTCACATGTAGTTTCTTAAGACTGACAGAGACATCAAGCTTCTACTATTCCAGCACTGCTGGGTCTTTTGCTCTGGATAAAACCCTCCGTCTGGCAAAGGGACAGCATGAGGCTTTACAGGGTTTATAGGCAGACTACCTTCTTTCCAAGGAGGTACATATGTGTACCTTCAGTAGCCTGTAACCCTTGTTCTACCTTCCAATGCAAGGTCAGCGTGCAACTCGTGCTGGCTTACCTTGTGAGTTAGGGAATGTTGTTTGAGATGGTGAGGCTGAACAAACTCCATGCCACATTCAGTGCAGATGTAGGGGCGGATGTCTTTGTGCTTCATCATGTGGTTTTGAAGCTGACTCGGGTACTGGAAGGTCTTATCACATTCAGTGCAATTGTACTGTATAGGGCCACGGTGGGTTGTTAAGTGTCTCTTCAGCTGGGCCAGGGTTGGGAAGTCCAGACCACACTCCACACAGATGTTCTCTCGGCCACTCTCGTGCTTAGACTCATGTGCTTTCAGCTCGCTGGGGTAAGCAAAACCTCTGCCGCAGATCCTGCAGTTGTAAGGCTTGATGTCGCTGTGTTGCATCATGTGCCTCTTAAGGTGACTGGTTTGAGTGAAAGCCTTGTGGCACACCTGACACTTATGTGGCCGGGTGCCCTGGTGGGTCAACATATGCGTGTGCAAGTGGCTCAGCTGCTTGAAGAGCTTGCCACATCGTGTACAAGCATGTGGCTTAATGCCGCTGTGCCCCAGTATATGGGTGACCAAATTGTACTTGGATGTATAGGACTTCTCACACATGGGACATTGCCAGCGTTTCTGTTCACCCCCGACATCAACATAATAACTGTCATCTATCTGAAGGTTGACATCTACTCTTTCCACTTTCTGTTTATTTTCACCACTTTCTCTTATTTCAGCCCTCCTGAAGGTTGGCTCTGGGTGTTTTTTCATTTGAAAAGGGTTCTTGAAATGGAAGTTTGGTGGCACAATAAAAGGAAACATTAAGCCAGGGTGGACTTTAGGATAATAAGGGTAAGGAGTCTGCATGAAAGCTGAGCTACTGGGCCACGCCATGTTAGGTTTCACTGGTTCTTGCTTAATGGTCTTGACTCCAAAATGCTCCAGAGTTCTGTAGAACTGAAAACCAAAGTTGCAGAGGTCGATCATCTGGGAACTGTACTTGGGCTGTGCTGGCTGTTGGAACATCAAGGGGAGACTGGAAGAGCCTGTGCCATTGTCATCTTCAGGTCTGTCTGGCAGTGATGAGGAACCTTCAAGGGTGATAGAAGGAAGCATTTTTGTTGGCATGCTCTTGCGTTTCCGAGATCCTCCTTCCAAGGACCCCTGAAATGTTTCCATGTCTCCAAGAGGAGGAGGGCTGTAGCGGAAATGTGAGAGGTGTGGTCTGAATTCTTCACCAAATTGAGTTGTTCTTTGTGGCTTTGTAATGGGGCTCAGTGGCTGCAGGCAACAGGCGAAGGGAGAGGCTCGTGTACTGTCCACATTAAAACTTGTTTCTTCGTTCTTCATCATGTTTGAGTTTTTCTGTGTTGCCCAAATCCCTTTAAAAAAAAAGAAAAAGAAACAAACAAAAAACCTCTTTATTTCTTCCTGTTCTCCTGGGTTTAACGTTTTATTGTCTATTTTATTATTTTGGAGGTTGTTGGGTTTTTTAACTAAGTGCAACTAAGGATGTCTTAGGCCCACAAAGGCCTTTTAAAGCAGAATTGAATCAGTTAGTGAAGAATGAAGAAGCTTTGGTCTTTCTGCAGTAGAATTGGTGGTTTAAATCAAATTTGACCCATACAACGTCTTTATATTATAAGCACGCTGTACTGTGACACACTACTTAGCAGCTGAATCTGTATGGCAATGTTTCTGCTCAACTTAATTCAGTAGTCAAAATCCTGTCCTTGGCTCTGCATGCACAGACTCTAGCAATTGGCGGTGCATCTGAAGGATATGGCAATACAAACAATAATGTGCACATTAATTACGGTTGTGACATGAAAAGCCAAAGCCAAAAAATGTTAAACTTCTTTGTATCATTAACATGTGCTGCTGTGAGAGAAAACAATGGCCAAGTGATCTAAAGACACTGTGTACCATCAGGTTTTGCGTTGTGTTTCCTGGCTTCTGTCACTTTGTATTGTAATAAGAAGGAGGAGATTAATTTTTTTTTTTTTGTTTTAATCCCAGAGATATTTACCTGGCAGATTTTGAGGAGGAATGACCTTTGACGACTATCCAGATTATATACAGTTTTATAGACTTAATCTAGGGGGTTTTTTGTTTCTAAATAGGTGGGTGAAATCTCCACTATAAAACTAAATATAGAATTAATGTCAACAACCTCTCAGGTCTCCAGGGTAATTGACACCTAATAATGCTCTGAACCTTCTTAATGGTACAGTGTGACAAAACATGTTAATAATTTTCTTCTGGTAAAATTTCATGTTCCACTGATCATACAGGGAGCTTCTCCCGAACCTGGGGTTCACCTAAAATATTGGTTCTGAATTTTGGTTCATATTAAACAAGGCTGCTACCCTTTGCCCTGGCTCTCTAGAATCATAGAATCATTTAGGTTGGAAAAGACCTTTAAGATCATCAAGTCCAACCATTAAGTAACACTGCCAGGGCCACCACTAAACCATGTCCCTGAGCACCACATCTACACATCTTTTAAATACTTCCAGGATGGTGACTCAACCATGTACTTGGGCAGCCTGTTTCAAGGCTTGACAACCTTTTGGTGAAGAACTTTTTCCTGTTATCCATTCTAAACCTTCCCTGGCACAGCTTGAGGCTGTTTCCTCTTGTCCTGTTGCTTGCCACTTGGGAGAAGAGACCAATACACCTCTGACTACAATCTCATTTCAGGTAGTTGTAGAGAGCAATAAGGTCTCCCCTGAGCCTCCTTTTCTCCAGGCTACACAGCTCCCATCCCCTTAGACATTCCTCACAGGACTTGTGCTCCAGACCCTTTCCCAGCTCCATCGCCCTTCTCTGGACACACTGCAGCATCTCAGTGTCTTCCTTGTAGTGAGTGGCCCAAACCTGAATACAGTATTTGAGGTGCAGCTTCACCAGTGCTATGTATGTGGAGACAGTCAATTCCCTGGTCCTGCTAGCCACACTGTTCCTGATGCAGGCCAGGGTGCCATTGACCTTCTTGGCCTCTTTCATCCAACTGTCAACCAACACACCCAGGTCCTTTTCCACTGGGCAATTTTCCAGCCATTTGTCCCCAAGCCTGTAGCATTTTTATGGGGGTTGTTTGACCCAAACACTGGACCTGACACTCTTGTTGAACCTATACAGTTGGCCTTGACCCAGGGATCCAGCCTGTCCATATCCCTCTGTAGAGCCTTTCTACCCTCAAGCACAGTAAGACTCCCACCCAACCTCGTGTCATCTGCAAACTTACTGAGGGGGCACTTGATCTCCTTGTCCACATCATTGATAAAGCTATTAAAGGAAACTGGCCCCAGTACTGAGCCCTGGGGATCACCACTTGTGACCAGTCACCAACTGGATTGAACTCCATTCACCACAACTCTTTGGGTCTGGGCATCCAGACAGTTTTTTACCTGGTAAAGGGTACACCATCCAAGCCATTAACAGTCATTTCCTCCAGGGAATGCTGTGGGGAAACGGTGTCAAAGGCTTTACTAAAGTCTAGGTAGACAACATCTGTAGCTTTTTCCTCATCCACTAAGTGTGTCACCTTGTCATAGCAGGAACTAGGTTAGTCAGGCAGGATCTGCCTTTCATAAACCTATGCCGACTGGGCCTGATCATCTGGTTGTCCTGTATGTGCCTCATGGTGGCACTCAAGATGATCTGCTCCACAACCTTCCTCAGCACTGAGGTCAGACAGACAGGCCTGTAGTTCCCCAGATCCTCCTTTCAGCTATTCTTGTAGATGGGAGTCACACTTGTTAACCTCCAGTCAACTGGGACCTCCACAGTTAGACAGGACTGCTGAGAGAGGATGGAAAGGGGCTTGGTGAGCATGTCTGCCAGCTTCCCCGGTACCCTTGGGTGGATCCCATCTGGCCCCATAGACTTATGTGTGTCTGACTGGTACAGCCAGTTGCTAACCATTTCTCCTTGGATTACAGGAGTTTCATTCTGCTCCCCATCCC
>NW_010270954.1:0-361 GCF_000690775.1 Eurypyga helias
GTGGAGGGGTTCAGGGCACCCTCCCCGCACCCCGCAGCCCAGCCCACGCTCCCAGGAGGGTGTGGGAGCACCCCCCAACCCTGCCCACAAATGGATCGGCCACGGGTGGCCGCACTGGGAGTGACCTCTCCTGGAGACCTCCCCAAACGACAGCCAGCCCGGGAGCCTGTCCCTTGTCACCCCGACACGGATTTTTGGCTGAGACGTCGTTTGCAGATGGAAAAAAGCTGCCACCTGCCTTGACCGCTGGCCTCTGCTGCAAAGTGAAGGCAGCAGGATACGGACACGGCGTCCTGCCCGCCACATCCCACCGGGTATCCCCCCCACCCCCACCCCGAGCCAGAAACCCCATCACGCCCCA
>NW_010270954.1:573-1231 GCF_000690775.1 Eurypyga helias
AGCGCTTTGATGGTCACGGCCCCGTACTTCTCCGAGCTGGTGTCCAGCTAAGTGTTGGAGCGCGGGAGTAAGGGTGCTGCCTTTCAGACGCTCACGGAGGGGGGGGCTGGGGTCTGGTGGAGGCTGAGCAGGCATTTTGGGGTACTGGGGTGTGACGGGCATCCTCTGGGATGCAACTGAACCCCCTCCTGCACACTGCTGTGGCAAAACCAGCCCCAAGGGCCCCAGGATTGGGAGGGTGTCAGGAGAATCCTGTGTTTCCACTATGCTGGGCGGCTGTGGGTGTGCTGGCGTGGGGTGTGGGAGGAGGCTGGGGGCACCCTCCGGACTCCTACCTGCTGCTGGATCCTGTTGCTGAAGTATTTCTGGATGAGCTTGCGGCTGGTGGCGGAGCAAAGGGCCAGGTGGGTCTCCAGAGACTGCAGGGAGGACAAGAGGTGACGGTCAAGCACATAGATGGGCCCACAGCCCGGGGATGCCCTCCCTGGAGAGGACCCAAAGGAAATCTGGGGGGGGTCCCTGTTCCCGGCACCCCGTACCAGGAAGGCTGCGGTGTGGAGGGTCTCCAGCGGCAGCCCACAGCCCTCGGCGTAGAAGCACAGCTCCAGGCTCTGGGAAGAAGGATGCTATTAGCCAGCACCCCAACACCCATCCCTGC
>NW_010270955.1:0-4784 GCF_000690775.1 Eurypyga helias
CCCCGGCTCCCAGCACAGCCCTGCAGCGGTGGGCAGCACGCGGAGCCGGAGCCGCTCCTGGGTTCGGAGACACAAAGTACTTTTGTTTGTGTGAGCGCTGTTTTTCCAACACCAAAGCTAGCGGCACGAGACAGACCCTACTGCCGCAGGACGTTCTGCGTAGTGAATCTGAACTTTCTTCTTCTATTACTCTGGCTACCACAATAACGTTTTTGCTAATTCTGTTTTCCCGCAACCCACCCCTTCGGCTGGCACTGAGTATTAATTTCTAAAAACGACAGCAGACGCTTTAAGCACTATTCTTCACGGAGAGGCACAGGGCAATAAAAGGCAGGACGAGGTGGAATTAAAGGCGATCGATACTGCGGTAGAGATCACGGGAGGCTACCGAAAACATGTACCGGGCAAGCGTATGCTCAGCATTGTTATGCAAGGTGGCATCTTGTGGAAACCCCAGATAAGAAGACTGAGTTAAGGCACTTAGCCAAAATGTTTATATGCAGAATTTTGCTTCCCTGATTTTATTCAGATGCCGCAGATGATCCGGTACATATAAATGTGCCGCCACATGGTTAAGGGATTGGCAAAATCAGAGCCGTTGTATTTTACAGTCTTGCCTAGGACGAGCGAGCCTTGCTCAGCCTCCACCGCTCGCTCTCTGCTTTTTCAGCAGTTGGCAGTAACTCCTGTCGGGGCTTTTTTGTTGTTTTGCACATGGAAACTTTAAAATTCCAGTTTGCTGAATGTTCAGTGTTTCGCGGGCTCGGCTGCGGCGGGAGGGGGAATGTCTGTCCTGCTGAGTCAGTTAGCCAAACAGGTGACCGGAGGAATAAATTAATTTTTGCCCATACATAATTGATATAAATGGAAGATCGTTTTCATAAGCATTTGCATTAAATCAATAAAATCACTTACTATACAGCAGTTTAACAATTCATTTGATTTTCTCTTTTCTATATATTTGATAGCCACTCTGCAAAACAGTACACACTTTATGCCTATTTTCTTTAGCAACAACACTGCCAGTTAAATCCTACCACCTGCAATAATTAGAGCCATTGGAAAACACACAAAACAAAATATACAGTAGATGCGAGCCCCTCTTGAATCCACGGCCCCCTGCGGCAACGAGTTTCATTGGTGCCTTAAGCTAAGGCTGGTAGGAAGCCAAAGAATCTGTATATTACAATAAAGTGCATGTTATTAAGGGGAGGATTTAAATGATTTCAGATGGAGTTGGAAATGTTATAGTGAGGAACCACTATTAAGGTTGCTGATTTAAAAATTAAAAAAAAAAAAAAATCACCAAGGAATCTAGTTTTATATTTAAGGAAGCTTAACCTTGAATAGCACAATGGGTTTTATTTGGAGGCTTTTTTAGTTAAAAGGAAAGTTAGTGGTTGGAATTTTTAACCCTGAATTAGCCAGAGTTAGGGTGAGTACGTACACCGGAGGCGAGGTTACTGGGCAGCAGAAGCTCGAGGGGTTCTGGCATCAACCGTAACCATGGGCAAACAGGATAAAAAGCATGTTGAAGCTATTTCACTCTCTACTCCCAAGAATCAACTATGATTAAGGGATAAAGGAAAAAAAAAAACCAACAAAACAGGCTAGTTCTTCTGAAGTAGCAGTTCCCACTACGTCTCTGTCCTCTGCTCCGCTCTGGCTCTGTTTCTTCAGCATATGCTACCCCAGGGCAACCGAGGTGCTTACGCCCCGGACCCCGATCTGCCTGATCCCAAGCCGTAAGCAGGCAGGACCTTCAGCTCCAGGAGGGAAGCTCTGGACCTCTCAATTCCCAATTTTCCTTTTGAGCTGCAGCAGGAGCGCAGCTCCAGCCGGGCTGCACGACGGCTGCATGGAAGCAGAGCTCGCGGCGCTGGAAGGGAGCTCCATTGTTTGGAAAGAATAATACCTTCCCAGAAAAGTCTGGCCTGTGGACAGGACCAGTGTCAACAGACTGACAACGCTGTTCTTTTTTTGTAGCCCGTCACACAGGCGGAGAGGAGTTGTTATGCTCCTCCACCAAAAAAGCCCGCGTTGAGCGTCATGGCTCTTCCCAGCGCTAAGCCACTTCATGGCTACCTGGCTTGGGAGCAACGGGACGCCTTCTTGGGCACGGGTTTTCTCAACACGCCGTGCTTTCCAGAGGGTGCTGAATCCAGCCTGGGGTGGCAGAGACCCACAGGGGCCGGCCCTAGCGCCTGCTGGTCTGAGCAGCCTGGACTCACCGGTGTCGAGGTTATTTTTCACCTATGTCGAGCCAGCACCCACCCGAAACGAGCCCTCGCTAGCCACCGGCGCGCGAACTGAGGTGCAGATGCACCTGCCCTCGAAAAGCGAAGGTGATCCCCGCAGAGCAGAGAATCACCGCACGGGTGATTCCAGGTGAGCTGCAGTGCCACTGCCCGTGCCCAGCCTGCTCCGCGGCTCCTCCGGGCTCCGGCTGCTCCGCGGCCAGCCCAGCACCTCGCAGAGCACCATAGAAGTGCACAAGTTAAATTTTCCATTCATATCATGTTTTGGGAGGGGGAATATTGTATAATAAACTGACATATTTTATTCAAGTTTCAGAGTCCTATTTGTAATAAAATATTTATATGGCTGGGTTGTGTTCATGCAATAAATTTTTCATCTATAATTTTGGGCATGGATCCTACCAAAGATTTATATATGTTTAAAAAAAAAAAAATCTAACTCATGTTCCTTTATATACAGCCTTACGCGGTGAGCGTAAGGGATTTACAAACAGAAACCAGCACCAGGACCGAGGCTTTCGTACTCTCCCTTTCCCTTCATTACACATTATAATATAAACATGCAGGGATTGCTCCATATACGCTACAATTATTATTTACGGCTATTTTGGTGGCTACTGCCATTTCTTTTACCGAAGGCCTGGCGCTCCGTTTGACTCCAGCCATCACTTTCAAGTCAACTTTTATAGGGAGTTCAAAGCGCTGCATTATCATAGAGCTCACCGTCGCGCAGGCACATATCCCTACCAGATTTCCAGCGGTATTTCATACCCCCCTGCCCAGTACGCCCCGTCCCCGCTCTCCAAGAAGGTTCTGCAGCGGTAAAAACCCTGTGGTGCCAGGCTGAGGACTCTTAATTCCTGTACACTGGGAAAGAGATTATCTTTGATAATGGAAATGTAAATCAAAGCTTGCTGTTGTTTATTCCAGACAGACATTTGTGTGTTAAGTCTGTTTATCAGGCAACACTTTGTCTAAGCCAGGAAGTAGTCAGCCTTTGTAACAAGATGTATGCAAATGATTTTCCCATGAGCCCTTGCCACAAAACTTTTGTGGCAAAAACCCCTCCTTGTTACTTCCCCAGTAAGACGCTACTAAGCTACCCCGTAAGCAGACTAGCAACAAAACAGCGAGCTAGACTATGCTGATGAGTTTGAATGAGACCAAAACATGTGCCCACAGTCTGTTGCTCGGTATTGTAAGCAGACTTTGTGTATTACATCTGTTTATCAGGCAACACTGTCTGCTGGGGCGGCTTTGTACCAAGGTACGTGCAAACAAAGATCGCCCCAACTCCCAGGCTAACTTGCTGCTTTGGGCGCAGAAGTTCCCCCCTTCCTTTCTGGGGCGCAGGAGACCAGGAGGTGAAACTTCACGGCCCGAAAGCTCTATCAGAACGGTTTCGGTTTAAATCAACTGTCTTTGTTCTCACCAGCCCAGAAATGATTTACTGCTATCGTGCGATAGCCTAGAATGTGGGGAATCTGTCTATTCCCATATTTGTTCCTTGATATTACAAACAAGTATTTGATTCACTTCTAAATGTTTGTTTTTAAAACAGTTTACAGCCTTTGATTCCTGCTTACTGATTCATTTCTGGAACGTTTTCTATTTATTCCTTTGCAGCAGCAAACGTTAATTTTGACTTAATTCAAATTGTCATCAAAGGCTTCCTTAAGAAATCCCACAGCACAGATTTTATTTGTTATAATAAAATATTCTTAAAGTAAACATCATGCGACTGGGTTTTTTTAATTCCAAGAGATACAAAAATCCGTTACCCAAAGGATTCAAATTGGTTCAGCCCTTTTTCCTAGACAAAATAAACACTTTAGGACTTTACTTGTTTGTATTCTCCTCAGTGGTGCTGTATGCATCACCAGCTAAAAACAAAGAAACTTTTAGCTGCTCAGACAAAATGCAGAAGCTCCCCAAACAACGAAGCGGGGGGGTGGGGAAGCATTCAGAAAGTCTGACAGTCCATTCAATATAGGGATGATGGCCATAATGCATCCAGGGTCCCCTTGCTAATTAAATATGCATTGGCACAGTTTTGATCGATGCAAGCCATGGATCAGATGACACACCTGCAAAATCTTGAGCCCAGAGCTCCCAGGAAAAGGAAAATACAGGCTGTCTCCTTATCTTTGTTTTCAAAGGCTCTCAATTTCTGTGCTTAGATATCTAATTTAATTCTCTCACCCCTCAGCAAACTGGATTAGGAAAGTCAATACTGCCATTGTGCATCGACAGGAACACACAGCTTTCCTTTTATTCAATTTAGCCATGACCTTTAGACAAAGATAATGACAACTGTCTAAAAGTAAGGTAAGGCCTTAAGGAAGACCCTGCAGCAGGGCCCCTCTCGCTTTCCGCGACTCCTCCGCCCGGCAAGAGCCCACCAGACCCGCAGCAAATTCAAAACCCATTTTGTCCCCAGACGGCAGCGACGAGCTCGGCGGAGCGGCACCCTCGGCGCGGAGGGCTCTGTGCCACCCCGAGGAGCCGGGCACCTCGCGCCGGCGG
>NW_010270956.1:0-3930 GCF_000690775.1 Eurypyga helias
TGGTTTCTGGCAGCATGGAAGGAAAAGAGTTTCCTCTTTTTCAGTCTAACTGGAGCTTTAACAGAGAAACTTTGAACATACCAGTAACATGCTGACACATAATCAGAATCCAGATAGACTGGAAACAATTAATGTGCCCATTCTGTGGAAAAGGGTGGGCATATTCAAACATCCTTGGCTCAAGAAAATAAGGAAAAGGAGTATCAAAACTTACTCCATGTAAGTTAATGAAGACTACTCAGCAACAGGAAGATAAGAAATGTCTGTTCTCCTTGCACAACAGAATGCTCTTCACAAAGTCATCTGTCTTTTTTTCCCCTTAGGGATTTTTATGGAGATTAATTTCTATGCCTCATTTCATTATTATTCAAGAAAGTGCTTTAGATTTTCTGTTCAAATGTAACACCAACAGTTAAGTTACAAACTGCATTTTTAGGATGCATTTTCCCAACATTTTATAACTCATTTCAGCTTTTAAAACACCTTGAAATTACTCTCAACATCAAAGTTACAAATAAAAGAGTAAGTATTTTCATCCTCTGGATGGTACTTTATGTTACTTCATGTATATTGTGGTATTATTTTATTACAATATCTGGAAATCTTCTATTATTATTCAAAACTTTATATATACTTACATTACATAGATATAAGACATTAAATTATATGTTGTATACATATCTAATGATGATAAATATTTAGTGTTAATACCATTTGTTTTTAAAGTTCACATCATGCTTTAAAATATTGTTGTGAATTAATGAGAACTGTACTTCCTTACATTTCAGATGCCTCTGAGATTTCTAATACTTTCTGTCCTCTTTTTTAACAGATTCACATGAGCCACCATTAATCATCTGAGAACTTTGTACAAAATACACTATGGAAGTAGGTTTTTGTGTTTACTCACTGTTTATCTTGTTTACAAAAGTACAGCAAACAAAGATAGTAAGCAAAGATAACCAAGCAAAATGTATTTTGATGTTAAAATTTTAATCTAGTTTCTTTCTTAAGTAAGCAGTGACAAAGCAAAGCAAACACACAGACAGACATCAAGTACATTTTAGGGCATACACAAGCAAAATACGTCTCCTTTCTTAAATTCACTGCAAAATCTTCATTTGACTGCAGGGGGAGCAAGAATTTTCCTAAACTATTTTTGAAACCTTCAGCTGTGGTGCACTGGCTGTGCAGTGCCTTGGTCATTAGCCAGATAACTACTTCTGCACAGAACAGAAAGAATAAACTACATCTACAGCATATGAAATCAAACTGAGCAGTGTGTTGCCTCAGGCTGACACCCTGTCTCAAACACTATGGTAGAAAGGAATGTATAAAAGAGTCCAAAGTTAGCAATTAAATTTCTTTGTATTTTTATACCAAAAACATAATCTCATACAGAATGAACAGTCAGCTATAAATTTATCTTTGAATAATAGGAACCTTATAACGTCATTAGAAAGTTCGTTTTTCTACTTTTGCAATAAGTAGATGAATTTTACTACTCCTACTGATGTTCATCATCTGAATGTCTAGCCTTATGACTTTATCTATGCCCCTATCATCTTTTGTCCTAATAGCCTCAATAAGGAGTATATACAGACAAATCTATATTTTGTAGTCAATAGAATGTTATTAAATTGCATAGGAGAATCAACTCGGCTTCTAGAAGTTGATATACTCATAGGGATGACTTGCAAACAAGGCAGCTGGAGAAGTTTCCACCCTAGTTCTCAACTCTGCCCCTAAGGAGCTCCTGCTCCTGCAGAGGAGTGTTGTAAACTGGAGAGAATGAAATTCCAGTGAGTAAGCTGTTCTGATAATGGACCAAGAGCATTACTGGAAATAGACTGAAGTTAATAACAAGTAGCTGCAATATGAATATATAAGTACATTCTGTTAATGAGCCACTGCTGTGCAGATGGGAATGTCAAAGACCCTGCAACAGGAGGGAATAACGCGACTGCAGTGTGCTGCAGTTATCAGGAACATACTTTGGGAAACATGAGCAGGAAACTACATTTTGAGGTATATTAAAGAAAAATGGAACCTGCTGTTGGAAAACCATTCAGCCAGTGTGTAAGATTCACATAACTGACCATGTACAGAACTGCATAGTAACCTATTGAAATAGCCGTAACTGATCGCATAGGTGGAGCCATCTTTGCACTGCCTGTAACAAACACCTCCTGTTGCACAAGCGTCCGTGCTCCAGAATCCAGATGCAAATCTGACCGCTCTGGATGCCTGCAAGGCTACATGTGTAAGTGTTACCTTATGGTCACACCAGGGAAAGACACCCCTCATGTCTGTCTCTGGTCTAGCATCCTGCCCTTCAGGCTTGGTTGCAATCCAGCTGGCTCTGATGGAAGCAAGTATTAACACCAGCATTACCCCGAGTTTCCTGGACTACAGCAGGCTGGTTCCTGCACTGGGTCAGGGCTGTGTGGTGAGCAGTTCATCCTCACCTTCCAGGAGGGGCGCCAGAACAGCTGAACGGAGCACTGTTTCACACAAGTGATTTTCTTTTTCCTTGTCGTGCTCCTGCACCATTGAGCACCAGGAAAAGTGCATTCTTTAGATTAACTGTCCTAAGTAATGCTTCAGATATATAGTCTCAGCAGATGCTCAGGAAGCACACAATGTTATCAAAATGTCAATTTCAGTCTTTGAAGATCAGTCCACATATCCACTTTCCCTTTGGGTGACTGAGCTTTCTGCCGTAATGATATCTACTAATTATGTTCCAACTTTTCTCACGCTCTCCTCAGGATATTCTACAGGTTTCTTACCTCACATCCTCAATATTCTCCACTGCTTAAGAGCACTTTTCTCTTGGGCAGCTTCATTGATAGCTTGGTTAGCTTCCTCCCTGTTTTTCTTCTTGTAGTTTATTTTAGTTGATTCCATCTGAGTGTTTCTTCTCTTTCTTGGGCTGGGTTGTTGGGTTTTTTCCCCTCTCAGTGTAGCTTCGGGGTTCTGCTTTGGCAATCCCAGAAAGAAATATATGCAATATCTTCCAAATGAATTTAAAATCCAATTCAATTCCTAATTCAAACACAGCAAGGCATGTTTTTATGACATTCAAAAAGGTTGGTGTTCATTCTGGTGTCCCCCGTGAGCTATATTTGCCAACTTACATAGCAAATGAATTTTCTGACTGAGGAAGAAACTTGAGCATTATACGTGTCTATTCCTTTGAACCTAGAACACTCCAAAACAGAGAGCACAAGCTTCAGGAATAGCTCCTGCTGGGACATGCCATCACATCAGTGTTAGACCTCAGCATTAGAAAGAATCTGTTACTCTGTATCAGTTCTTTCATACCCTGGTCCCTGGGAGAATTGGTCTAACTAAGACCTCCTCATCTGACATCTCCTTCCACAACTTATCCCAACTCTTGATTGGTGATTGAAGATGACTGAATCACTTTGGTTTCTTAATATCCCATTGCCAATTCAGGAAGTCCCAGGAGAGGCTTCAAAGCCCTTTGCCAATAATGGCAAGGGCTTGAAGAAGAAGTAAAAGTAGGAAAGAAGATCCAAGTGCTTGGCTTGATTCATGCCCCAGAACTGTTTACAGCTCCTGACACATCAGCTAGTACTGCTGAAAGAAAAAGAAAGGAATTTTTTTTTTAAAAAAAAAGGTTACTTAGTGTATTGGGTCCGGCTGAGATGGAGTTAATTTTCCCCAGGGCAGCCCTCGTAGTGCTGTGCTGTGTATTAGTAGCCAGAAAGGTGTTGACAACACACCAGAGTTTTGGGTACTGCTGAGCAGCACTCACACAGCACCAAGGCTGTCTCTCCAACATTTCCCTGCCCTGGGAGTGGGTGGATCTTGGGAGGGGACACAGCCAGGACAGCTGACCCAAAGTGACCAAAGGGATATTTCATTCCATATGACGTCAGTTCAGCAACAAAAGTTGGGGGG
>NW_010270956.1:3941-12415 GCF_000690775.1 Eurypyga helias
GGTAGGCGAGATTTGTTATTTACATTTGTCTTCTGGAGCAACCACTACACATACTGGAGCCCTGCTTCCTGGAAAGTGGCTGGACATCACCTGTTGATGGGAAGCAGAGAATAAATCTTTGTGTTCCCTTGCTTCTGTGTGTGGCCTGTGCTTTTGCCTTATTAAACTGCCTTTATCTTCACCCATGAGGTGTTTTTCCATCTTATTCCACACACAACAATCCCTTCTCATCCTGCTGAGGAGGGGAGTAATAGAGCAGCTTGGTGGGCACCTGGCCTCCAGCCAGGGTCAACCCACCACACTAAGAAGAAAACCTTTTAGGTTTTCTGCAGGACTCAGTCTCCAGGAATACTTTAGAATCACTTTTGAAACTTCACATGTCTCAGTCCAGCCTTTTAGGAGAATACTGACGCTGTTCCCCTCATCAAGGAAAGTCTATGGGGCAGGGCTACTTCTGACATCAAGGCTAAGACTGTCCAGGGTTCTCCTCTTCCTAGAACCCAAACTCCATTAGAGCAGGGATGCTTCTCACACAAAATGTTCAGCCTCTTCTGTCCTGATAGTGGATCTGATCAGCCCTGGATTCTTCAAAGCCCAGTCTTGTTCTGCACTTCTAAACACTGATCTTTTTCATGAAAATAGCCGGTTTATCCCCAGTATCAGTCAGAAAGAATTTCTCACCATACATGCAGAGTCCCTAGATTCACAACAGAAACTAAGGGTATTTTCATAATCTCTTGTGGAAAGAATTCCCAAATGTTATGGTATTGCTGGAGGAGTCAGCAACACTGAACAAGGTTTATAGGATGAGATCCAATGCCCAATCTCTCCAGAATGTCTTTAGCTATAAATCAGGCCCAGCTGGACTCTACTTGCCTACACAGTGATCTTCTGTAGAAGTAACAGACTGTAAATATCAAGTCCTTGCTGGGATTACAGAGGTTTTGTTTAAACACCCACCCTCTTCTTTCATATAGAGAAATAACTAGAAAACTCAAAAATACATAAATATATTAGAGCCATAAAAACTGGGGAAAAGTTTTAATCTGGCAGCAACTCTTAACTCTGGGTTATCCAATTACTATATCAAGCTTTGCTCCTAGGTCATCATTCCTTTATTTTGAACCATCTGTGTAGGTTATATATCTGTTTAACTATTAATCTAGTAGCAATTTCTACCCACTCCTCAGCTGTTAAAAACTGATGTAAAAGTTAAAGAAGGAAAGGCATGTCCCATGCTCCTCTTCTGGCAAGAAATTCCTTGACACTGTGAAATCTGAGGTTGGGGTTTGCATTACTTGTGAGTCCTTGATGACCTGGGTATGGAAATAACCGTGGCAGTTATCAGCAGTTCCACTTGCAATGTAGGTGACATTTAGGTACTTACAGAAGACCATTCTATCAAGGCCATTTTCCTGATGGGCTTCACACAGATATACTTCTGCATGAGAATGTAGCCAAATTTACTAGCAGATTAGCTGAAATTGTATGCCTTCCTAGCCCTCCAGCCTCTAAAATGGAAGAATCACCACAGTCCTTGCAGGTCCATGGGGCTCTGCCTTTACATATTTCAAAGATTGGAGATGCTCTCTGCTGTCATAGAATCATAGAATGGTTCGGGTTGGAAGGGACCTTAAAGATCATCCAGTTCCAACCCCCCTGCCATGGGCAGGGACACCTTCCACTAGACCAGGTTGCTCAAAGCCTCATCCAGCCTGGCCTTGAACACTTCCAGGGATGGGGCATCCACAGCTGCTCTGGGCAACCTGTTCCAGTGCTATCATTCATCCCTATTACTAACACCCAGCACGACAGAGGTATTTTTGATTTGGGTATTTGGGGCAAATGTGACATCAGTGAATGACTGTCTCAGAATGATACAGGGACAGTCTTCACCTTCAAAATCTATAGGATGGCTCCCTATAGATTCCTTATTAAACCATCATAGACTATGAAGCATGACCTGTCTGGTAGAGCATTTGGAAATGGTGCAGGTAGTGGCAGCAGTCCTGAGAAACCTGAAAGCATGAGGCTGATGTCTAGGTACAGATTTGCCATGGAGTTAAAGGGAGTAGAGCTGGACCATGGCTACTGGTACTCTGAATTCAGTGCTTGTGGCACTTACTCGTAAAAAATGTCACAGAACCACAGAATCATGTATGCTGGAAGGAGCCTCTGGAGGCCAGCTGGTCCTAAGTCCTGTTCAAAGCAAGCCCAGTTACAGCAGTCAGTCAGTCCTTGACCAGCTGTATTCTGAGTATCCTGAAGGATGGATATTTTACAGCCCCTCTGGGCATTTGCTCCGGTGTTTTACTCTGACTGGGGGAGAATAAAAAGTGGAAAAAAAAAAACAAACCCTATTTCTAGTCATTCCTTGTCTCTAAAGAGAATGACACGTGTTCCGAATGGTGTCTCTGCCCTGCCAGCATGCATGTCCAAGAGGAGACTGGATCCATCTCCTCTATATCCTTCCACTAGGTAGCTATAGGCAGCAATAAGATGTCCCCTAGGCCTTCTCCTCTTATGGCTAAGCAAACATGGCACTCTCAAACGCTCTTTGTACATTATCTACCCACCCCCAAGAACTCCAGCTCCTGGTACCCAAGATCATTTTGCCTTAGGATATAAACAGAACATAAAGAATTTCCAGAAGTCCTCTGTATAGCTAAGCTGTCCCACCGGTTTTATGAGAGATACACTCATTTTGTGATGTAAAATTGAAAAAAAGCAATGTATTAAAGTTATTCTCAAAACCAGATAGTATGGTTCAGTCTTCATGACAATAGTGTAGCCTTTAATATCTCCATAATTTCCCAACAGACAGCTAACGTTTGATTTGACAATATGGAGGCTGAAGGTCCATGAACAGCTGAAGCAATCTAAGAGCTTGCAGTTCCTGAATATTTCATGCTGTCCCTAGTCTCCTCCACATGATCTCCTACTCATTCTTAACCTTTCCCATGCTCCTAGCTATGGAAAACTCTGCTTTTGCACCAGCTCTGGCACTCATTACAGTAAGTGAGTCAATTCAGCTTCTTGGCAGAAAACAAACCCCTTTTATTTTGTCTGGGTATGTTTTCTGTCATATTAATGAGCTCAGTTAACTCAAGAAAGGATCCAATAAAAACCAGGCCCATTGCACAATAAGCAGAAACTGTGCACAGACGGTAACAGGATGGTAGTGGTAAAACCATAATCTTTTAGGACTTAAGTGTGGCTAGTTCAACTTGTCCTGTGGAATCCTGTCTCTCCTGGTTATTATTAGATCATCTGGTCCTGTTCTCTCTGAGGTCGACAGGAATACAGTTACTGATTCCTGAGAAATGCAGTTGCTAAGGAATGCAGCACCTTTGGACCCGAGAGAGAGCTGTCTTGTACCTCTGCTCTGCTAAGGACTTGCAACATGACCACTGGCCAGTAATTTAGCTGCTCTGAGCCTTTCTCCATATCTGTAATAAAACACGAGAGGCTACAAAAGAGGTTTTGTAGAGATAATACATCAAAAGCTTCTGAAGTTCATAGACAAAGAAATGTATGGATCTTGGGACCATCTATTTATTTAAACAGCTAAACCACTAATAATAATCAGTACTAGATTCTCAATGCCCTTTCTGAGGCTGTTGCAACAGCAACTCAGCATGCAGTAACCAAACTGAAGTAGAAAACAAAGTATGGGATATATTTTCCTAAGTATACTAAATACGCATATTCCTTAATATAATTATAGTTCTACAAAATTAACATATATTTGAAGTTATGTTTTAAAAAACACTTCCTTTCTGTACTCTCTGTGGACAGACATATGGCACTTCTCACCTGAAACTTTTTTTTTTTTACTGTCTTGCTTTAGTTTTTCTGCATGATGTAAGAGCTCAGGTTAGTGCAGGACTAACAGAATTTGTTTAAATCCAGTGTAGTGATGGTCTCGGGGTTCTCATACAATGCCACTGCTGCTTCTTGTTTTTAATATCTTCACCACATATGGAAACCAGAGTCTGGGGTGTGTATCACTAAATTTTCAACCCTGAGCTAGGATTTAGAGACAAAAGTGTCAAATATCAGTATTCAGAGCAATTCACCTTTTTTCTAATCCTGCTACCATACACAGTAATTTCACTTAAGCTTACTTTTGGAAACATCCACTACCCAGTGAAAAAAAGATAAATGTGAGAAGATGCCCTGTATAAGCAGCAGTTCCCCTACCTCTGCTAACTTGAAAGCAGAATAAAGAACAGAATGAGCCTATGATGAGCCTATGGGAATTGGTCCTACCTGTTCATGGAGCACAAACTAAATTAACACATTCGATTAAACTAAGTACAACCCACCACCCAAAAAGCCAAAACAAAACAAAAACAAAAAAAAAAAAAAAAACCCAAAAAACCCCACAGCAACAAAACAAACAAACAAAAAAATCCAACAAACCCAACCTAGCCAAATATAGCTGCTACAAAAGCAGTAGGAAACTAAGTTTTAATGCTTCCCTTCATTGCAGTGTACGTTTTTCTTCAGGAGTAAATTTTGCAGTAAGTTGCCATATTTTCTCATGAAAGCTAGAAGACCAAGTACCTCAGAGTTAAGGATTTTGAAGCATGGAGTATCTACTCAACCATTAACAAATATTTACATTTCTCTGAATGATTCAATTTAATCTTCAAGAATGCTTACTTTTATCTATATAAAACTCTTGGGATTTTTTTTGTTGATTTCCCCATTTTGATCTGAATAACACTATGCATATAAATACTTATTGGCTTAACAACAGCTTTTCAAAGTACTTAGCATTACTTGTCTTTAAAATGTGAATTTATTTTGTCTAAGTTTTATTTTTGTCCACCAGAAAGACAGCAACTGCAACAACAACTGCTCAGGGTTTTAACAGTGTGAGAGCAATTCTAAATATAAAATGTCATTCAGGGAAAACTATTGTCTAATACCAGGTCAGAAGTAAAACGCATCCTGCGAGACATTCATTGCATCACCACAGTCATGGCTTCACAATAAAGCTGTTCTTGCCAAATGGCGACAGAGCACTGCATGTGGACACCTTCCAAAATAAGCCTAAGAGAACGTAGATGTGTTCGTTCAGATCTCTTTCCTCTGGATCTGTGAAAAGGTTCCCTGCATACAGGTGCTGCAGACGATCTGTGTAAGTGTGAGGGCATAGGCACCCAAGGTCATGATCTGTTTGTGTTTGCTCCCCAAGCCACTGACGGCATTTATTCACACGTGCAGGCAGACGCACGCTTGCACATACCACTCTTCTTCCCAGTAGGCAAAACGGTGTATGTGACAGCGTGACTAGTCAGCCTGGCACTGTGTACCCTTTATGCCTACACCTGTTCCGGGCTAGGTCAAACTATTTGCCTTCAGCTCTTCCTGGGGGAACACAAAGATCCCACATCAGTAAGGAAGAGCAGGATGTGACTGCCGAGCCCTCTCTGTCAGCAAGAGGCAGAAGGGAAAGACATGTGGACCTCTGGCATCCACTCTCTGATTCACACTGTATCACATGCTTGGAGTAGCCTGACACAGTCACGTTTTGTCCGTAACTTGAGGGCAATAAAAAAGAATACACCAGAAAGAGCAGGATGTTAATTACCAACATCCCTCCATTCTGCTGAGATGGGGAAAAAAAAAAAACCACAAACCCAATCCAAAAAACCCAAACCAAAAGCAAACAAATGGGTTTATTTGCTATTGAAAATAGTTCTTTAGGAACCAAATTATGTTGTCTCTGAAAACTGCATTGTAAATATTTATGTGCTTAATGAATGGGTTTCAAATGTGTTTACTACCTTAAAAATATTTAAAAAAATTAAAAACACCAAACATGGGGTTGTATTCAGAGGTGGAGAAAAATTCCATTCGAGTTCAGTCTGCAGAACTCGAGGTCAAAAAGGTGCATGTGGAACAGGAGTACCACTTGCAGGAATCCGCACTGCATGGGCAGGTGAAAACAAGTGCCATCTTCATACAGGTAAAATTTGGGGAACTGAATTCAACTTTGTTGTAGTTAAGTTCCCTCAAATAAATGGGAGCCTCCATTATTTCAGCCAGGCTCAAGATTGTTACAGTAGGTATGTCTAACTTCCCAAACCTCTCCCTCTGCCATGAGTAATATATACAAGGCTCCCTAGATTGATTTCCACCCTCCCCCCCAGTTTTATATGTCCCTCAGCAGGGGAATAGAATAGATGACAACTTAAGCTGCATTGTGCAGACTTGCTTCAGTGAGATCTGAGCGAGAAGCAGAAGAAATCAGTCCACACAGACATCCATGTTCTTTCCTTTAAAGGAAGCTAATTCCTTTAAAGGTATCTCGGCAGAGTGCGGTCTCATACTTGTCCTAAAGGTATGGCCACAGCTCTGCCCTTCCTACGCCTGCAGGCAGATTCCTTGGGACAGAGCCCACTATCTGTACTAACAACTCTGCTCACACATTGTATAATAAATACCACGAGGGAAAAAATTGTTCACTTCAAACACTGAAGAGAGGTGTAAAAGAAGGGAGAGTACACTGTTGAATGAGCTAGGAAGAATAAGCTATTCTCCCTGCCTCTCTATTTTCTAATTTCAGACAAAACTCTTCCCCCTTCGGTCTGACTCGCCTGCCTACCTGTCGCAGATTAAATAAATGGCATAGTTCGTCGTTGCCACCCCTCCTGCTCCCACTCTGTGAAAATACACAGGCACTGCTGAAGAATATCCAAGAAGATGCAGATCTGCACCTCCTTGAAAATTTCTGTCACTCAGTGATCTTTACAAATTTTACATAGGTGCAGTAGCATTTCATGGTTTTGCATAAATATTAGACATGGTATCACTTCCTCCCTTTTTGGACGGTGAGAGACCTCAACCTTTGCTGAAAATAGTCATGCCTCATCTTCAGTTAAAACACGTTCCAAACACCACACGGCAGCTTTTAAAAGAAACTGAAGAAATGACGCCAACCCCACGCTTTTCCTAGCAACTATGCCAATGGATTCAGACTTAACTATCCCGTGAGATTAATTCCTTGATTCACTAATTTACATGGAGATGGTGTAATCTTGCATAAATTTTTCAAGGCAACTGTGGTTGCTGCCCGTGGCTTTCAAGTAGATGTTGCCTGCAGCATACGCCGTGGCAACAGAAGGATGTGGAGTGGGTGCCTCATGGGAAGCTGGAAGGGATCGTTACGACCTCCCAGTATGGCCTGCTGTGGATCCTTCTCTAGGGGTTGCAACGCACCCCTGAGCAAATTGATCTCTGAACTACAGCTTAATTTTTAAGAAAGAATACCAGCCTTGACTATGAAATTTTGGAATAACAGAGAATCCTTCATAGCTTTTGCTAAGTGGCTCCAGTGTTTCATTACTCTCATTCTTGAAAACATGGATCTTATTGCTAAACGGTATTTAGCTCATTTCAGACTTTGTAATCATGGGCTGCAATTAAATCCTTGCTATCACACATTAGCGGAGAGTGCGGTTCCTATCCCAGCCGAGGCTCCCTGGTGCAAGCTGAAGTACTGACAAACAAAGAAACGGCACCTTGGAAGCACCGGGTAAGATGTCACACAAGGCATTACCAAGCGGCAGCAATCATGTTTTGCTTATCAGCTGGTGATGCCGACAAATCACCGTGAGTGTGGACAACTACCACTAATGGGAAGGTACGACGGGGACAAACCTATGTGATGGAGCCTGTGGGGGCTGACATGCTGGCAGCGTGTGGCACCAGGGTAACTCCTCATGTGCTTTAGTCAGCGTTATTAGCTTTTGCAATTCCATCATGGGTCTTGCAACACCAGCAGTTTTTCTTGAAGCACTAGTTACCATCACACAGTAAGGAAGGAGGATCCAAATCCCATTTTTTAAAGTTAATTAGTATCTCTCTTTCATGCAGAGTAAAGCTTTAAAAGATGAAACTCGCCCATTTGGGGCTGGGAGGAGACTTTTTACAAGGTTCTGTAGTGACAGGACAAGGGGGAACAGGTATAAATTGAAAACAGGGAGTTTTAGATCAGATATCAGGAAGAAGTTCTGCACAGAGAGGGTGGTGAGGCACTGGAACAGGTTGCCCAGAGAAGCTGTGGATGCCCCATCCCTGGAAGTGTTCAAGGCCAGGCTGGATGAGGCTTTGAGCAACCTGGTCTAGTGGAAGGTGTCCCTGCCCATGGCAGGGGGGTTGGAACTAGATGATCTTTAAGGTCCCTTCCAACCCAAACCAGTCTATGATTCTATGGTTCTATGATAACGTTCTCTCGCCGACGCCAGGGCGATGGTGAGTCAGCTCTGAACTCCTTCCCGGCCAACACTCGGTCAGAGCAGAGACTTTCCAGCGGACATGCCGGCTTGGCACCTCCCCAGCACTCCTCCTCCGCGGCTGGATGCTGTCTCGGGCAGCAGGGCGGCCGGCGGTATCGGGAAAGCCGGCCGGCCCCGCGGGGGCTTCCTTGCCGCCCTCCCCGACTGCAAGCGAAACCGGTT
>NW_010270957.1:0-1020 GCF_000690775.1 Eurypyga helias
TGCGCTGGGCCCACCCGGGGGTCCTGCCTGCTCGGCCCCAGGGCGAGGGGCAGGAACTGACGCTTTACTGTCCCGATCCCGTCTGCTTGGAACGAGGGACCATGGTAACTGCGGAGCGATGGGTTACCATGGCAGGACGGGTGAGGGGTCGGAGCCTGCGACCCTGACGCCTCAGCTGCATTTATGGCACTTGTTTTCCTGCCTCACGCACGGAGGGGTGCACATCAGCACGGCAGCATTCCCAACAGCACGGCAGCATTCCCGTCAGAACTGCAGCATTCCCGTCATACTGCAGCATTCCTGTCATACTGCAGCATTCCCAACAGCACGGCAGCATTCCCGTCAGAACTGCAGCATTCCCGTCATACTGCAGCATTCCTGTCATACTGCAGCATTCCCAACAGCACGGCAGCATTCCCGTCAGAACTGCAGCATTCCCGTCATACTGCAGCATTCCTGTCATACTGCAGCATTCCCAACAGCACGGCAGCATTCCCGTCAGAACTGCAGCATTCCCGTCATACTGCAGCATTCCTGTCATACTGCAGCATTCCCGCCAGCACTGCAGCATTCCCGTCAGTATTCATTCCAGCATCTGCCAGTCCGCTGAGGTTTCCCGTACACGTTTTCCAGGGAGGGATCACTGGGGGTTCGGGGGGTCAGAGCATGTGCCTTCCAGCCACCAGTGCGGGAGCTGGGCCAGAGCCGGTTCTGTCGGGTGCCCGTCCCAGGCGACAAACCGTGACACAACAGCTGGGACGTGACGCGGGGGGACCCGAGGGGAGCCCGT
This sequence comes from Eurypyga helias, assembly GCF_000690775.1. Lineage (NCBI taxonomy): Eukaryota > Metazoa > Chordata > Aves > Eurypygiformes > Eurypygidae > Eurypyga > Eurypyga helias. The sequence continues at coordinate 791 of NW_010270957.1, forward strand.
GTGCAGCTTCCCCGGGCTTAGCTGCTGCTGTTGAAATCGCCGTCGTGTTGAGAGTAGCCGGCGTCTGTGGGCAAAGTGCCCCAGCGCAGTGACTCGGGGACAAGGGGGTGCCCTCACCTCCTGGGAAGGGTGTGGGGTGTCGTGTGACGGGGACGTGTTTGGGGGTGGCAGCATTTCCGTCGCTGACTTGGCAGACAAACGCAGCAGCAGCTTTAACGCAGCGTGACACC
>NW_010270958.1:0-957 GCF_000690775.1 Eurypyga helias
AGCGGCGTGGGGCTGGCTCGGGCACATTTCGAGAAACAGCCGCCTTCCAATCTCAGAAAATCCAATTTTTTCCACTTCGTCTTAGCTCTGTACGACAGGCAGGGGCAGCCAGTGGAGATTGAGAGAACAGCTTTTGTGGACTTTGTGGAGAAAGAGAAAGTAAGTCTGCCTGTTAACCTTTTTTAAAAATTATCATCATTATTATTTTTCCCCCAAAACGTTTAAGCGTGATTTAATGGACCGAAGGTAATTTGCAGCCCCAGAGCTGCTCCTCGGGTGCCCGCAACCACGTGCGGCTTCCCCCGCTCTTACGGCCGCGGGTTTCGGAGCTCCCCGCCGCCTCCCCGGCTCGTTTGAGCGCGGGGGCAAACGGCTAAACATGACATATCTGCACCCAGATCATGACATCATCAGCGCTCCACAGAGTGGGCTGAATTTCTGCAAACTGGTAATCCCGAGCCGCTTCAGGGACGGGAAAAATGTGCGTCAGGAGGAGGGAGAGATATATTTATTTTTTTTTCCGTGCTAAATGTAATTATTTATCATTGCTTGCAGGAGCCAAACAATGAAAAAACTAACAATGGGATTCATTATAAACTTCAGTTATTGTATAGCAACGGTAAGTTGTCGTTACCTCGTTTTTGAACGTCCGTGCGCCGCAGAAAAAAACCCAAAGTCTTACTTTCTTTTTCAAGGCCTTTTGGAAGAGGGTATAAAGATTTTGAGATTAAAATTACACGCGTGTAAACACGGCTCTTTCCTTGGCATATAAGGAAAACAAAACATAAACGATCAATAAGTCAATGGTACTTCACATGATTAACCGGTCGGTCTTGAAGTGGAAAGTAAAAAAAAAAAAATAGGGGGGGATCGATGGCTGCTCCGGCGGAGCATCCGCTTCTCCCTGACTTTTTCCACTTTGGCGAATTCACGGTAACTCCCGGGACGGGGCGAGCG
>NW_010270959.1:0-680 GCF_000690775.1 Eurypyga helias
CGAGGATAGGGATTGTAGGATGGAGCATGGCAAGGGCGGGGGATGCAGGATTAGGGGATGGGGAGTGCAGGGTGGGGACATGGTAAGGGTCAGGGATGCTGGATTTGGGCAAGGTAGGGTCAGGGAGTGCGGGAAGGGGACATAGTAGGGACTGGGATGCGGAATGGGGGAAGTGGGATGGGGATGTGGCAGAGAGGGGATGCAGGATGAGGACATGATAGAGATCAGAGATGTGGGATGGGGGTGTGGCAGGGACAGGGTCATGGTAGGCATGGGGAATGCAGGATGGGGACAGGGCAGGGATGAGGGATGCAGGATGAGGAAGAGGGAGGGACCGGGGATGCGGGATGGGGACAGGGCAGGGACTGGGGACGTGGGATGGGGGTTACAGGGGAGGGACCAGGGACTGAGGATGCAGGATGGGGACAGGGCAAGGACGGAGTGATGCAGGATGGGGACAGGGCAAGGACGGAGTGATGCAGGATGGGGACAGGGCAAGGACGGAGTGATGCAGGATGGGGACAGGGCAAGGACGGAGTGATGCAGGATGGGGACAGGGCAAGGACGGAGTGATGCAGGATGGGGACAGGGCAAGGATGAGGGATGCAGGATGGGGACTGGGGACATGGGATGGAGGGGAGGGACCAGGGACTGAGGATGCAGGATGGGGACAGGGCAAG
>NW_010270960.1:0-212 GCF_000690775.1 Eurypyga helias
GTCCTTCGCCTGCCCGCCTGGCCTGTCGGGTTTTCAGCAGAAAACGCGGGTTTTCGGTAGTTGCCGGTGCTGCAGGGCCCCCGCGGGATGCCGAAGAGCTGCTCGGTGAACCGGCATCCCTGTCACTTTTGCAGGTCACAGCAGTTTCCCGGTCCTGGCTTCCCGCTGCCGGAGCCTGCGGCGCATACGGCAGGACATGGGGCGGGCAGAGC
>NW_010270960.1:239-1236 GCF_000690775.1 Eurypyga helias
GGCCTCCAAGGGCGAGCGTCCGGGAGGACGACAAGGGGACGGTGTCCGTTGCCACGGCTTTCTTAAAACTGCACTTAGCAGAGCAGGAACAGTGATGGTGGAGTCAATAACCACGCTTGACCAAGGACAGGCGTGCAGGGAGAAGCAGCGGCTCTCGGGTGGCCGGTGGATGCCGCTGAGCTGTGTGTTGCTGCCCTCGGCCTGATGAGAAGCAGGAGATGAAGGAGATGAACATCTCTAGGTTGCCCAGAGAAGCTGTGGATGCCCCATCCCTGGATGTGTTCAAGGCCAGGCTGGATGAGGCTTGGAGCAACCTGGTCTAGTGGAAGGTGTCCCTGCCCATGGCAGGGGGGTTGGAACTAGATGATCTTTAAGGTCCCTTCCAAGCCAAACCATTCTGTGATTCTATGATTCTGTGAAGCCGCTTGCACATGGCTGCCCATGGTCCAGCCTGTCCGAGAGGAAAGGACAGCAGTGGGGATGTTAGCAGCGAGACGGTGATCGGTTTTAGGTGCAACGAATTAATGAGTTTTAGTGCCTGGCAGAGTCTTCTTATTTCCTAGGTTTATTTTTGGGATAATTATTTGCAGGTGACTTTAGCAATTCCTGAGATGGAGAACTGCTTGGGGAAAAACATTCTCCCACTCCAAAGACGAGTTTCTCTTCCCCGTCAGCCGCACACGCGCAGGCAGCCGCGTGGGTGGTGAAAGCCGGTTCCCGGTGCCGTCGGTGCTGTGGTGCGGGGCTGTGGGACGTCTCCGGGGCCCACACACCAAGCTGTGCCCTGTGCCCGTCTGGCAGGGAGGGTTTTGCTCATGCTGCCATGATTCTAAGGCAGCGTCCCCATCGACCTGTCGCCGACCTCTCAGTCTTCTCCGCAGGTGCCGTGTTTAGCAGGCACAGCCAGACTTGGTGGCAGCCCTACACCCGTTATGGGTGCTGCTTTTTTGATCAGAGCCCTCCCGCCAACCCCATCCATCCCTTGCCCTTTCCATCC
>NW_010270961.1:0-18920 GCF_000690775.1 Eurypyga helias
GTTTGGGATTTCCCCAACCCAGGTGAATGAATTGGTCTTGCTGGATCACTTTGAGGTGCAACACCTCCCAGAGGAGTGATGGCTCCTCAGGTCCAGTCTTTTACAGCCTCCCTGCCAAAGAGATTGAGGGAGGTCCATACCTAGAGCTGTTGGCTATGGCAACGTGTACAACGTACCAGTAGCCCATGGAGGGGGGAGCTACTGGGCTGGTAGTCCCCTCTCTAGCGCATGCGTGGCAACTCATGGGCAGAAGACATTCACAAGCAGTTGGACTAAACGGTCATTGTAGGTCCCTTCCAACTGAAAATATTCTATCCTAGCCAATGCATTGAAACATTGACAGCTTGGAGCTAAAACTGCCCTTTTTATCTCCAATTGTAGCTGTGAAGGTTTAATGCAGATGTAATAAAGGCCAAGATCTCAGCAGTCTCCTAACCTCCCCAGTCCTTGTAGGATCCAGGTGGTCTTGCTGAGACTCACGCGCTGTTTCTTCACCGCAGCCGTGCTTTAGGGAAAACTCATTTCATGTGAAGACTGGTAACTCCTTAGGAACTGAGAGGGGCTTGGAGCTATTCCTTACCCAATCCTTTTACCTCCAAGTAAGTATTGGTATCATTAATTCACAAAAAGCATGGGAAATCTGTTGTTAGTCATAGCTGGAGCATGATGGATTGTGGAGTCCTGCCAAACGTAGGTGTGCCCAATCTGGCAGTGAATCTCTGTGGTGCAAAAAGGAATGCGCAAGATTTTCCAGGTAACATTTGGGGAGCGATCAGGCAGGTTTGACTGAGGCTGTGGGACACCTGAGCTCCTGGTGCATCTGCTCAGAGTGAGTCACTCCAACCTCGCAGACTCAGAGAAGTATTTCCTTCTCCGGCTGAACTCACCCCCTCACAGTGAGCCTTTTATCCCAGATAAATGGGAAGCAAATCTCCATGTTATGTCTGAATTTTGAAATTGAAAAAAGTTCTGACTTGTTTATTGTCTGACTACATTGGCACTTCTACTTTAAAATATTTCTGGACTTTTTGGTTATTTTTTGTCTTGTATTGAGTAAGAAAACTACTGTACTTTAATATTATGAATGCTTACTTTTGGTAGTGTTTGTCTGGAGGGCCTGTCCCTGTCAGAATTGGAAATTTATCTCACTCAATGTTGTGCAAGGGCATGGTGAAGCATAGTCTTTCTCTTTGAAGAACTGACTGATTTAGAGATCTAGATTTGGCACAAATAGTGTCCCAGAGGTGACTAAAGTGGCCTGATGATACTTAGGGAAATGCAGTGAATGGACAGACACATCCATCACACGCCTATCGACTTGTTGCTCCACTTGGTCAAATGACCATCTGCTGGGGTGGAAGTGTGACCCTCTGGCTTCACGTGGGCCATTGTGTCCGGCTGCAGACACCTGCCAAATGCTCATATACCCATTCCGGCTGATTCAGAGGCTGAAGCTTGACGAAGCATCTTAAAAAGCTGTAGACCTTGAAGTGATTAAAAACAACAAATGATAGCTATGTTTCTGTTGGCATGCAAGTGGTACTGTGTTAGAGATGAGGAGGATTAGCAGTCCAGCAGTGATTCTCCATTCCTTCTGTTCTTTGATCCCGGCCTTAACGCATTTCTGGGGGTTATGCTTTGGGCAAATGTAAGGTTTTGGCCCCGGTACAAGGGTGACTCTATGGATGGAGCCTTCCTGAGCAGCCTCCAAACTGTGTCAAGTTCAGCCTCATGTTTGGATGCGGTCCACTGTAGAAGTAAGAGCCACGCACAGAGATCTGATCTAATTTTAAACTTTCCAGGAGTGTTCAGAGGGTTTGACAGAGATTCTCAGTTGGGGGTTGAAAGAGAGGGATAAAATATATACATGAGCTCCATAGCCAGATAAATAGGATTCCAGCAGGAAAGGCCATCATGACATAAACACATATGCTTCTTCACAACTAGATATTCATCGGGGTTATTTATGTCTGTCTGATCATTTGTGCAAGCCCTGAAACACTCTGAAAAAGCAAAGGCAATGAAGCAGAGTAAAGCAGAGATGCCTGGTTAACCTGGCTCAAAATCACCTGCAGTACTTCCAGAAAACCAAGGAGAAGTTGGTGAGCACCCATTGGGAAGAGGCTTTCAGGAGGACGACGTGATGTCGGCCAGATGGATGATCTATTGCTATTGTCACGATGCAGTGGATTTCTGTGGGTTTCCCATAAACAGAATTTAGTGTTCCTGTTTATGTGTGTATTTCATGTGTATGCTTTACATCCATAAGTCATCACAAGTTAAAGTTTTGGCAGAGAAGGATTAGTGCCTTGACTGTTCCTAGATTGTCAAAACACAGTTCTCCAGGGTTGAGCTGTCTTTATTGTTATTCCTGCTTGTAGGGAACTCGATGCTTAGAGTCCCACTGGGCCAAGTCCCCCATACATACACCTAAAAGACTGTCTGTCCCAAACGGAGTATGAATACAAGAAAAAGAAAACAGAGCAACTAGGAGTGCAAAAAAAATGGAGATACACCTCTAGACACAGAATTCTGTGTCTAGAATTCACAAGCAAGCAATTCACACCTGCCAACTGCCGAACTCCCCTTAGAGAAGGTTTCTGCTCAGCAGCTGGATCTACAACATTTTCATCAATACGAATTATTCTTCTCCCTTCCACTCATGCAATCATTATCATTTTATCTTTTATGAACCTTGATTTTGCTGAATTTTGTCTCCTGCTCTTTCAATGTTTAGTATTTTGGTTGTCCCCTTATCTCCCCAGCCTCTATTATTTCTTCCCCCTCAGAACTTTCTGAATACTCATATACCAAGTGATTAAATGACAGAAGTGGCCAGATTCAAAGGCCAGCGGCCACCTCTAACTCCTCGGGGTCTGGTGCAACCTGAGTCTCCAGCACAGATTCAGCATAACAAACCCTTATGGGATGGTGCTGTTGGACTCATGCAGAGCCTCATGCATTTTCAAGCATTCAGGCATTATTTTTCAGATGCTCAGAATACACAATAAAGGCCAGGCTTAGGAAAAGCTCAAGGGACACCTGGTCTAGTGGAAGGTGTCCCTGCCCATGGCAGGGGGGTTGGAACTAGATGATCTTTAAGGTCCCTTCCAACCCAAACCAGTCTATGATTCTATGAAGCTGCATTTAGATAAATCTGGATAAATGCAAGCAGGTCCTTTTAGGGTGTACCATTTGCAGAGTTGGGTGCTCCACCAAGAGTGTTGGTTTTGCCAGGGTTTGAACTACTGCAGGGTTATGGCTCCCAATATATTGTCCTGACTGTTGCAGTGCTGGCCTAAAAGAAGCATATAGACATGGGAAATCTGTGTCTCTATGCCAAAAGGAACAGATGGATATTAAACAGCCAGGCTCCCCCAGACGTGTAACTGGTAATATTCCAAATTAAAGTTCCAGGTAGAAAGTCCACAGGTAAACAGAGAAATTTATTTATTTATTTTTAAGCTCAGGAGGGTGGTCTCTGTGCATCAGTGTGCTGCTGACCAGGCTCCGGGACTGGGTATATCAGGTTTCTGCCTGCGTCATTTCTACATGGCTTCAGATGGGGGAGGAAAGGCTTTTCCTCTTGTGACACAGCCCCAGCCTGTGCTGCATTTTCAGCTGCCTGAGTACTGCAAGGTGGAATGGATTTCAGAAAGTGTAGGTCCTGTGTAAACTGCTGAAGAAAGGCAACTTCGGTTTTGATCCTCACAGGCAGCTTTTGTGCACCCCTTGGTATATTTGTATTCGCTTCAAGATCCAGGGCCTTACTTTGGTGTCTAAATAACTTTATTTGCAGCTGAACTTGGTATCAGTGGTCACTTTCCCATGTTCCTTAACATCTGATGACTCTTATTCCCTAATCTCTATCCCTTATTTCAGTCATTTGTCATGCAAAACAACCGTTTGTATTTCCGTGTATCGAGTGTTCAACCTCCTGAATTGACCTTCTCGGCTGTTTGACTGCACTTGACTTGTTTCCATCATGCGGGAGACTGGTGCGAGGACATATCTGAGTCAGCACATATAAATTTAGGAAGCCAATAAAGCTTTATTTTGAAACCCTCTCACTTGCTCCCTTGTTACATTCCCTGTTATTGTTGGGGTTTTTCATGCGTGTTGACCACATCCAGCTTCCTTGTCCTCGCTCAACCTCTCGTTTCTGGTAACCTCTGGGCTGTGTCTCCCTGGGACTGTTTGATTGCCCTGTTTCATCGTTTTCTCTCTGCTTGGTTCCCACCGGCTGAGGCTGGAAGTATTTCTGAACCCCAGACTCAAAACACCCTGGTTCTTACCATGTGTTTCCTTCCCACTAAATTCAGGTTTTTGACATTTATATCTCTGTAACCTCTCTTGGTTATGTTTCTAGCAAGGGGTTTAGCCCTCTTTTTGAGAATCTGTCACTTTTCCTCTTCTGCTCCACCTTGGCTTCTCCAAGCCTTGTTCTTATCTTCACTGAGCAAACGAGGCCACCAGTCCCAGCTCAACAAGCTGCTTAGGTTCAAGTTAAATTGTTTTTTTCATTCTACTTCTTGTCTGCTGCCTAGCATGTTTTCATGCAGTGTGGTTGCCACAAACAGTATTACCTTAAAAAATGAACTGAACATCCCTAGAGGTATTTAAAAGACATGTAGACGTGATGCTTAGGGACATGGTTAAGTGGTGGACTTGGTAGTGTTGGGTTAATGACTGGACTCAATGACCTTAATGATCTTTTCCAACCTAAACAATTCTATGGTTAGAGGAGCCTGGACCATGACTGAAGGTGTCCCTTCTGGACAGGGAACCAAAATCTCTGCCCTTACCCAGGCGATGCCAGCTGAGTGGTGATGCACTGGTGGGAGGTGTTGTTCAAACACTGGACTGCCATGTCGCTGGGAGGGGGAGACATTTACCCACCATCTTCTCTGTAAGTTCAAAATGTTTTGTTTCAACAGGAAGTCTGCAGTTTGTAAACACAGCTATTACAAGCCTAAAAATGCAAAGTTAGGGTAATCTACCATTCTCACCTGCTTTTCAGTTGCTGTCCTTGCTTTTCTACTGTACCCTGATGGTTTCTTTTTCAGAGCTCTGAAACTGAATCATCAGTAGCTGGTTCTTCTACTAGATCTGGCCGCTGGTTTAGTTTGGATTTTGGGGTTTTTTTTTTGGTTGGTTGTTGGGGTTTTTTTTTGGTTGGTTGGTTTTGGGGTTTTTTGGTTTGGGTTTGTTTGGTTTTTTTCAGATGAGGGATTTTGTAAAACCTTTCGGGAAGATATACGCCACTGGCTTGGACAATACCCTGTAGATATGAAACTGGTTTGGTGACAAACCCTCACACACACACAAATTCTTGGTAAATCTTTTTGTCATATCTTCACAAGTTTCAGGTGCCTTGTGTGGACAAATATGGAGACTAGGAATTTGAGCATGCAAGATGTTGAGATACTGAAGCTGATATTACTCTTCCCACAAGAATTATGCAGCAATTAATATAGTTTAAATATCTTTAGAGAAGACATTTATACTGCATGGGTGCTATACTAGCAGAACAGGAATAATCTGGCGGTCACCTATGGCACAGATAGCATCTGAGATCGCAAGCCTGAGGACAGTGATCTTCCCATTACCTGCATTCAAAGCTGGCTAACATAAAACGGATTTTACAGTTACTCCTGGAGTAGGAGCTGTGTGGTGCAGGCACTTGACTTTTTAACTTTTTGAAAGCACTTACTCCCTAATAAGTGAAGAGATGAGAGCGTACAAGTCCCACCTACGTTGTTATTTGCTCAAAGTGACCTGGTCAAATAAATACAAAAAATTCTTTAGTTTTGCATGCATGTCACATACTTTTTGTCTTAATTGAGCTTGGAGCAGCCACGCAGAAACTGAGAAGCTGGGACTCTGTGTTTTGAACAACATGGCCTTAGCTAAAGAGAACTAAAAAGATCAAGGTCAGGGCTGAGAACTGATCCCTTGGTGATACGTAGCACAACCTCCCTTTTCCAGCAGCACGAAAGCCACAGGGGTTCATACCTTAAAGTATTAAAATAAACTTAAAGATGAGCAAGTTCTTATATAAATAGTATATTTATCTTTGTCAGAGGTATATCTTGAATTATTAAGGAGGATCACAACATAACATCTACCCATAGTGACAAATCGGCTCAGGAAAGTCTTTGGGTCTGCAGGGTATCAGTTATAGAGGAGATGACCAGGCTCAAGGGACAAGAAGTCCAAAGGATCTGACGTTCCCATGCAAACCTGCAGCCACCATCTTTCCATGTAGTCCCTGAAAACGAGAGGCGGTTTGTGGGGCTGATGTCCTTGGAGCCGCCGGCGAATGTGGAGCCGTCAGCGTGTGCCAAGTCCAGCGGTAAATAAAACTGAACTGCCCCTCCGCTAAGCCATGCATCAAGTAAACCTCCTGGGAATGGGATCAGAGGCTCGCTTCAAATGCAAATCACTGTTCATCCCCGGCCCAGGCGCAGATTCACGTGCACACACCACCATTCTTCCAGCCCTGAAAGCCAGACAAGACTTAAATGAGTAATAAAGTACCTAATTGGACTTTGACCTCTGGCTGCAACAGGCCCACATGTGAGTGTGGATGAGTACGTGTGTGTGTGTTTTGCCTTCTTTGGCCAGATTCTTCCCTCGGGTAGCTGCTGCTGTCTAAATGGTGTAGGTCTCTCCATCACGGTCTGATGCCTCTTGGCCGGGTTCCATCTGGCAGCCTTTCGGCTAAGCCCTTCGGACAAAATAGTTCTTCTGTAGGGTCTTTCTTACTTTCCCCAGGGCTGGGAGCAGCCAGGGAGGACCCCGGGACCACAGAGCTGCGGGAGCGGTTTATACCATCACATGTCACAAGCAGGGGTCTATCTCATTCCAGTTGTCTGCCCCCAATGTGATCCTTGTTGTGGGAAAAAGGCGTTTGAAGCTCTATTGAATCCCTCAGGGAATGTTTTGGAGAAGAAATTCCTTGATTCATCCAGGCGGGAAAAGAAAGTTGCTGTAGAGAAGGTGCTAGTGTTGGGTTGTATGTTGGTCTGGTTTGGGTTTTTTTATGGTAAGAGCCCCAGAGCATGCCCAACTTCTGTATTTTGTCCAAAAACCCACAGGGATCTGGGGAAAGAAATCTCCTGGCGAAGCATTTCCTCCTGGAATCCATCAGAGAACGCACTGGGGATATCTCTAAAAGAAAAAATGGCACCATCTCTGCCCTTCAGGATGAAAGCCTTAGCAGATGCCCAACCCCTGCAGACCCCAGCAGATGAGACCCCCCAGTACCCTGGCTGTCGGCGGAGCAGCGCGAAGAAGCACGTGCCGCACGCACGGGGTGTATCGCTCCAGCCCCGCAGCGAATGCAGCGAGTGCTGCGTCATCATGGCGCTCAGCCTGGTGCTCCCAGCTGGAAGGAGGTTTTCCTAATAATTTCTAAAAGACTTTGGTGTTTCAGCAACATTGCATTACACGAGTGTTACAGGGGATCTTCATTCATTATAGGGGATCTTCATTTGTTAGATGGGATCTTCATTCGTGAGACGGGATCTTCATTCTGGGCAGACCTCAAGCTCTTGAGACTGCCCCGAGGGCATGGGCTGTGCTTCCTTGGGGAGATAATTTAAACTGTGTGGGTAGGTATTTAGTACGTATTGCAGGGGACTTGGAGCTATTGATGGGTTTAGTCACCTGGCTAAATTCACCTCACTTTTTCCATACCTTAATTTCCCTTCCCACACTTCATATTGCTGCTTCATGCAATGTTATCCCTGGGGAAGTGACTTTTTATTTAGCGGGCACCTGTACAGCAGGTGGAAAAATGGGATTTCAATCTATTTTGGGGTCTCCAAGATCCACTCCCTTTCCCACACCAACTAAATCCCCCTGGAAAAAAACTTGGCTCTGTCATGCAAGGTGATCTACAGCCATCTCTTTATCTTCTCTTTATGCGGCGCAGCAGAAATAAAGAAAAGGAGAGAAAAAACAAATAAGCCCTGCCAGAGCCAAATGGGCTTCATATGGAGTTAATTCTTGTTTTGCTGTTGCACACACTGCAGATATTTTTGCCCTCCTTCAATTCACCTCTCTCCCAACCAGCACGGGCTTGCACAGATGCAGCTGAAAGTGGAATGAGGCCCATGGTCCATAAACACTTCAGCCAAGATTAAAGGTACTCCATAAATGCAGAGTATGTTGTTGCAAGGTGTTTCCAGATGAGAGAAAAATGGATTATCCTTCAACACGGTTGAGAAAAATATCATATTGCAGAGGCAGATGCTGGTTTGAAACAAAATTAAACTGGTTTATGAGAAACAAAGAAAAATATATGTTATCTTGTTCTCCTTGATAGCAAATAGTGTTCAGATGCTACAGTGTCTGACACAATTTCTTCAAGATTTCTTTTTTATTTTTTTTACTGCATAGCAGTGATGATTTTACTAGCTAATTCTTTGTTTTCTTGTGGTGCCAAAGCAGGCTCCATCCTTACCAAGCCATTGAGGAAGTTTCTTGTGTTTAGCAAGCAGAAAGAGGATTTGGCACTATTAATCTAGGGCTCCCCACTGCCATATGGCAGATATTTGTCAAAGTAACCCTATTCATTCTTTTAAGAAGGTTATACTTTTGTAGGTAAAGGCAATATATCAATGTACAACGCTGACTTTGGAAAGGTCTTTTTGTACCAGGTGGAAACTGATAAAGCTTTCAGTGCTGTTCCCAGTACCCATAAACAAGAATGAGCTGAAATTTTGGTGAGAGTGAGGAGCCTTGGTTAAATTCTGAAAAGTCAGCTATTACATCCTCATCTTACTGTTTAGTTGGATCTAAAATTTTGCTGTTGTAAAAGCTGAAGACTTGACTGTGGGTTTTGGGGAGTTTTGGTTTTTGTTTTTTGGTGGGTTTTTGTTGGTTTTTTTTTAAGGAAAAAGGGATTAAAAACTCAATATAGACACTGCAGAGGAGTTCTCAGGGGTGACTGTTTTTTCATCACTGTGTATATCAATACCTAGATGGATATTTCTGCTCCAGAGACCATACTCTACAGAACGTTGATAATTCAGACAAGGTGCATGTGTACACCTTTCCCCCTTCTACTGCGCTGGGGGCTGAGCACACATGGCCCGTGCAGCTACATGCTCCAAAGCCCATCCCAAAGTATGCCATTATTTCTTTTTTATTCTTCCAGCCTGGTTTCCATACCTGTCAGTGAGGTCTAAGGGCAAAAAAGAGAGCTTTTGTGCTTCTTACAGTAGTCATTGGTTGTTTAGGGAGTTCCCTTGGGTTTTATGCTCTGTCCCATAAGCAGAGAGGTCCGGCCAAGGGCAGGACCCCTTTGTGATGGGAAAATCACAAGCATGTGGTAGGAGGCACTCCCCACCTCATGAGGCTTTGGGAAATCAAAAAATCTTTTTAATAACCTGAACTCACTGATTTCCACATCAAAAGTGAGGCTTATAGGAGTTTGAGATCTGCTTCAGTGTCCGCTGACTTTACTCAGGCCAGCTTTCCCAGGAGGTACAAGAAAGAGGTCAAGGAAGGGTTGACACAGATCCTAGGCCCTGTGCAGCAGGAGAGCATAGACTTGAGGATTTATCTAGAAATCTGGGGTGCTCCAAGACTGAAATTCCTGCCTCCTGTGCAAAACCTGTGTTTCTTGTCTCCTGACAAGCAAAAGCCTCCAAGTCCATAAACAGCCAAGTTCTGGCAGGAGCACTTGCAAGCATGCTGGAGAACTGGTCTAGGGCCTCGGGTTTAGGTATGGTGTGGTCTCCCCTTCCGTACGAAAGGGCTTTTTTGCAGGGAGTATTACCACCTTAGACTTGGTTTTTGAGCGTTTTCAAGAGCAAGGGGCACAGTAACATCAGGTGATGAATACAAAGGAGACGTCTTCAAGGGACAGGTGGGGGGACATACCCTCTGCATGGATGGGTGCATTGTTTGAAGGCAGTCCTTCAGAAGAGCCCACTCTGCTCCCACCTGCTTCCTTTGGCACCTGAACACCTTAGAAGTACTCAGCTGAGTTATTTTAGGACCATGAACTGAACCAAAAAGGCCACTATAGGTAAGACCAGACGTGTTGTCACAGGCACTGCCTTATCCGTGGTCTAACTGCACGAACTGTGTCTTTGTCCTCCGTCGTGTCTTTGTCCTCTCTGGACTTTCTATTTGATTAAAAAGTGGTTGAGCAGGAAAGAGGATTAAATCAAGTTTCCTACCTCTTCCTCACTTATTTTGCAGTGCCAGCTATACGCAGAGGGTGGTCCAGGAATGGCAGTGGTCTGTAGAAAGTTACTCCATTCCTAGTCAGAGTCTGTCACCTCTTCTGCAATCTGACAGCAAATGGCCCTTCCAGCTTGACGCCCCCCAGCCTTAACACCCCCAAACTGGAGGTGCTTGGGGAACGCATCCCTCAGCTGTTACCCTAGAGGTCTGGATGAGTGGGGCATGTTGGTTTGACCCCAGTAACCGGTGGGAGGTTGCCCTGCAGCTTTACAGGATTAATAAGGGACCTCAGCAGCAATCTTGTGTTTCTGGTGTGCTCCCTTGAGGGTGCACGTAACATGCTGGGGACAAGATCGTACCCAGAAACTGAGAATTCAGAGCTCCCACTTGGTGACCCAACATCAGGGACTAGGTCTTCTGCAGACTTCAATGAGGTCAGATAACATTCTCCTACTGTTAGAAAAGGCTGCAGATGCCAAAATAAGCGTGTCCTTTTTTCACCCCGGTCAGTGCTGATCCTTGATGTCGCATATGGGGTTGAGAGGGACTATGCTTATTCTAACCTGTGTTTACACACAGCTGTGTACAGGATTGCCACATGGATAGCTGGGGTCACACTTGCACGTCGTAAGACATCCCTTGGTAGCCTTCAGGCACTCCACAACATCGCCCGGCGTTTGCTGTGGCTCTGCAATGTAATTGTCTTAAGCCATTGGACTTTCATCTCGAAGAAAGAAACCACAGGCTCAAGATGGGGCCAGCATAAATGTTTGTCTTTAAATAGATTTCACCCTTGAAAATCACCTTCAACCAGGCTGGGTTGCTGGAAACTTCTTTTCCCACTCCCCAGGCCTCAACAAGCAGCTCATGTCCAGACCTGAAGTGGTTTCACCTGTAATTGCGGACAGTGGGGTGCGGCAAAAAACAGCGAGTTGTGAGCACCCTGTTGAGGGATTTCTGGGCTCAAGACCCGAATACCTGGGTAGACTTCAAGCATCCTGCAGGAACAGAGACCAGCAACCTTGCAGTCTGTTTTTGGCACTTGGCCAAGGGGTTTAGAGCATATTTGGTATGTCTGGGCTAGTCTGTGACCTTAAGGTTGTCCTTAAGTATCAGTGTTGACGACCAACCTTGGATCTACTTTGCCGTTCTGTGCTATAACCAGAGACCCTTTTTGCGGTCAGCCAGCCAGTCAAAATATTATAACTGTGATTGCTTCAGCATCATCTCCAGGGACTCCGGAGAGTCAACAGGAGTCCAGTAGCCAGGAGGGAGATGCTTCGTGTGTATTTTGCAATAGGTCAGCTCTAACTGCAATGGGTACAGAGACCAGCTGCAGTTTGACAAGCACGCTGAGCTTTTTTTTGGCTCCTGTGACCTTTCCTGGACCTTTCTGCCATGGGGCAGTGGATCCATTCAGAGCAAAATTCAAGACAACAGCTCCTAAAATCTCCAACTCACTGGGCCCCAACTTCTCCATGTTAACAATTATTATTTTCCCCCAAAAAGAGGATGAAAAAGCTACATCAGTGCATGCCCAAGCCCACTCTCAAGCCTTTGCTTTATTTCCTCCGCTCAGTCCCATTAAAGCTATGGGATGGGATGTTCTAGGCAGAGCAGCCTGGGGAAGCTGGCACAAACAGCCTCCTGGCTTGTTGGAGCAACAAAATGCTGTTGAAGCTGCGTAAGGAGGTAACTCAGTGGGATTAGAAAAACAGATTTTGCTTCTTTTTTAAATGAAAAGCTTTTTTAATGGAATTTAAAAGCTGATTCAGCAAAACTGGGAGCAAACAACACAAAAAAATTTTTAAAAAACAGGTTCTGTTTGTCAGCCACAGAGGAGAACAATGGGCATCTTTGTCCAAAGCACAGATTATGCAGGAATAAAATAATAAATAAAAGGCCTGCTGAATGGGGCTGACATAGTGTGCCTTCTGAAGGATACTGAATTAATAAGAGAAATAAATCATCCTTGGTTTACAAACAAACACTTGCTCGTGTGCCCATCTCTCAAGGTCTGAATCAGCCTCCGCTTGCCTCTGAGAGTCTGCAGCCGTTTAAATTCTGCAGGCCAGGTCTGGAGCTGGTGTAAAGCAGGTGCTGCTGGTGGCTTTATCCTGACAGAAAAACGAAATTGGTAGAGTCTGTGTTGTTGTACAACCACGGCACATCACCCCTGAGCATGGCAAGGGGCCTGCCTGGGGCAGGACACGACCCTTCACCTCGAATTCCCAAACTGGCTGCAAATTTAGGTAAGGGCCGGATACAACCAGCGGTTGATGACAGATTGGAAACACACAGGAGGAGGGGTCTCATCACATACATCCTTCCCAAGGTGCTGATAGGACAGCAGAGCACAGCACCCAGCACTGCATCTCCAGCTTATCTCGGGGACTTCCCAGGAAAGGTTGCTCTTGCCATGAGTAGTAGCTGTTTCTTCTGGATGCTCAAGTCAAGAGCCATAAAGATATGGAGGTGGGATCCCTGTAAATGCCTCTGACGTTTGGGGTGCGCTGTTTGGCTCCTCTAGCATCCCCCAGTCATGGAGGGGGCTGATACTTGGTAAGCAGGCTTGACCTTTGGTGGCCTCCAGCATGGCTGGGTGCACCATGCCGGCTGCTGTTATCGCAGCTCCCAGCGGGTACTTCCAGGCCGCCGGGAAGGTGTTTATTGCAGTGTCTTTACGAGGTGGTGACGTGGCTGGCAGCAGCATGACTCAGCCAAGAGGGACGGTGTGCAGCAATGCACATGTGCCTTCCAGCCTCCTGTGCCTTCCACCTCTTCGCAGAAGTTCAGCAGAGAGGTTTTCCCTTCTAAGTTGCAGGTGAGGAGGGGGTCCTAGGTGTGCTCCTCCTGAGAAGTCCTAGGAGGGGATCCTAGGAGCTCCAAGTGCCTCTGCACAAGCAGAGCTGAGGGCTGCATCCCCTCCAGCCTTGCCAGCACCCAAAGGGTTAAGGCAGGGAGCAGATTGTGTCCTGGCTGGAGCACGCTCGTCTCCATCGCTGTTTATGGATAAACCTTATAAAATCGCTGCCCTGATCTCAGCTGCTTTGGTGTGTGGGTGTGGAGGTGCGGGGACATGGAAGCCCACGTGCACATGCTCGCTAAGGCAACGTCATTGCTCCATCTCACCCCGGGTGTTGCTGGGGCCATGAGCAGGGTTTCTGCTCCAGGGGGGCGGCAGTTCATCCTCAGGTACTTCAGCGTTTGCCCAGGGTGCCCTGCTGTGCTCAGCCATTCCTCAGCTAAGGTCGGAGTCTTCCAGGAGTCACATCTCGAGGTCTGAGCACACAGGAAGAAGATGAGGAGGAGCTCGGGATGT
The DNA here is from genome assembly GCF_000690775.1 of Eurypyga helias. NCBI lineage: Eukaryota > Metazoa > Chordata > Aves > Eurypygiformes > Eurypygidae > Eurypyga > Eurypyga helias. The sequence continues at coordinate 13,526 of NW_010270961.1, forward strand.
TGGCTGAGCTTTGGAGTGAGCTGAAATTGTCAAACCAAGGTTGTCCTTGGCTGAGCTCTGTGCTGCGAGGTGGCTTCTCAGCAACGGTGGTGGCAAGAACCTCCTGGGCAATGACACATGGGTGGATGGGTTGGGGGTGGTGAGCTTGAGTCAGATGGATGGCGCACAACTTCATGGTGGAGAGGAGTTAAAAGCGAGTGAGGAGCGGGAAACATAGAAAGTGGAAGGAAAAGACTGAGAAAGAGCTGGGCTTGGGACTTGCAGCAGGACAAGAGGACTGAGGGTCCCCAGGGGTGGCATTAGCCATGGCACTGCTGGTGGGATTGCACCAGCAGCCACTGGGGTTTTAATTCTTCGGCTAATATTTGGGTGCAGATATTGAGTCTTTGGAGGACAAGCACAGGCAGAGGGCCAGTTCTTCTAAAGCTTGTCAGAAAAAGCAATGAGGAACATCGATTTGGATCTACTGCGGAGAAGCAGGGGCTTGTGGGTGGGAGCCAACCCCAGGATGCAGCTGCAGAAACAGGGGTGCAAGGTGCCTTTCACAAGGTGCAAGGTGAGAGGAGTTGTGATTATGCATAATTAACTAAAACGGTAGTTTCTATGTGGTTTCTGGAACTAAGGATGAGCAGCAGAGCTTGGCTTTTGTTCCAGTGGCCCGTACAGGATGTAACCTGAATTTACACGGTCTTCATCAAAATGGGTTTTTTTTAACACACAATTTTGGTATAAGTGGAAGACTGGAAAATTTTTCTGGGCACTTTCTCCTATCCTAGTTATTTCCTGTGTTAGTGATTATCTTAAGGAGAGAGTATCTGTTTAAAATAATCATAAATCTATTTGATTTTGTCCTCACCTCCCCCCCTACTTAATAACTTGTAATAGAACTAGAAGAAAAGGAAACACTGATGGGTTTGGGTTTTTTTTCAGTCTTTCTTTTTTTTTCTTTTTTTTTTTCCTTGATTACTTGACAGCATTTCACTTATACATTCAAGTTCATTACTTCCCCCACGTAGCTGGCAAGTTTTCTCCACTTACTTCTCAAGGTCATCCAGTTGGAAAGGGGAAACAACCTTAAAGAATACTAAAATCCTATTACAGAGCAGTAAAAGTTAATCAAGGATCTTTGGATCAAACTGAAAAAACGGATCTTCTTTTGGCTCAGTTTTGTAAAGATGCACTAGATAAAAAGTTCATCGTGTCCTGTTAAGTAGCTGTTGGCCAGAACGCAGAATCGGTCTAGGTCAGGGCTTTGATGTTGTTACTGGAGCTGGCTTGGAGGCAGTGTGTGGCTTGGACTTCAGACAGGAATTTTGGCCAGTAAATTAGGAGGATGGGAAGAAAAAACAAGAAAAATAACGTGTCTGATACTCGATTTTTCTAAATTTACACCTATTGCAACCAGTCTTGCAAAGTGCAGGGTGTGCTCCTCACCTGGGCATTTCAGCAACAGGTCAGCTTCTGCCACCTCCCTGGACGAGCATCTCCCCAGGGGTTAAAGCCCACCAAGCTTCTGCTGAACTCCAAGGAAAAACTCCTGCAGATTTCAAAGGGAACCCAGCTGGAAGACACGCGCACGTGCTCAGCCGCGTTCGCTGTGCACGTCCTACCGAGCAGTGCCCCAGCGGGTGAACCCGGCGTTGTGCGGAAGCAGCTGGTCAGAGCTCACGAGACGAGGGCTCTGGAATGAGCGCCTTCTCGGCCAAGAGGAAGCTTCGCAGACACAACTTGCAGAAAAGCTAATGTGTCCCTGTTTTTGCAGCTTCGCTTACGGGAATCAATAAGGCAAATATGTATGTACAATGCGTAAATGTGCTGCTGCTTTCCTGAGAGTAGGTGCCACAACAGCCATCAGGAGCATCCTTCTCTCCCTTTTAATTTTCACCTTCTGGCATATTATATGGAGATGGGGGTGTGGACCACATTAGAACAGGCTGAGCAAGTGGAAGAAAGCTTCAGTAAGCAAAAGAAGCTTTTCAACTATTTTTCTGTGCGTGAAAACTGCTCAGCAGAGTCAATCCATGCACCCTCCTGGCGTGCGTGCTGAGCAGTTACCCGAGGCCAAGGGTTTCTCTCTGTCCCTGGCATTGGAGCACTCCTGAGGCAAAGCTGCCCATCTCGTCGTGTTGGTTTTGTTGTGTGCACGTTGGGGCGCTGAGGATCGCCCGGGTGTGGAAAGGGGAGTTGTGCGGCTCTCGCTCCCAGCCGTCCTCGGTTTGCGCGCTGATGTTGCTCCCGGCGGTGTGGGTTAGCGGTGGCTATCACGTGGGCTCGTGCTCCTCAGCAATAAAGTCAACGCTAACAAGCCCTTTGTATAGCGAGCAGCAAGCTTTCCGAACAACCTCAGTCACCCGTAAACCGGGCAGACCCGCCGTTCTGAAATTCAGAGAGAAATTTCAACCTTTATTATCCAACTGGTATTTTAAGATCCACCATTGGAAGTTCCCTCTATTGCAATGCGTGAATAATATATATTCCAGCTTTCCCGTGGGTGTTTCTTTAAGGGGTTATTCAAAGAACCGACAGATTTGGCTGTTTCGCGGAGATCTGCAGAGCAAGGATCTTCTTCTCATTAACATCTGCAGATTTTATGGCATGGGGGTACGATCGTTTCAGTGCATCAGCTTAGCTCCAGCTGAATGTGGCTTTCTCTCCATAATTTGGTAGGATACATCTGTTTTCAGCCAAAAACAGGATATGGAAAGCCATATGGGAAGCAGGGGAAAAAATCAACCAGATTTGCCTTAAGGTTTTGTCCAAGTCTTGTGTCATTTCTTACTTTGAGCTGGTTTGCCTGTTTGTGGTAATTAGGACAGCTGGCTAGGAGAGGTGGAACAGCATGACCTGAAAAGCCTTATTTTATTGGTTCCTTTTCCTCATTTTTCAATCTTATTACAAGGCAGGTCAGAAGAAAAGGATCCTGAACGTTTGCATTTTGTGTCTTCTTTATGCAGCTTGCCATAAACATCCTAAAGCTTTGTGAAACAGCTGCAAAACAACCTAGCGCAGAAAGGAGGGAGATGGGAAAACCCAAAAATCAAGGAATAAGAAGTGACCTGATTTTTGTTTTAAACCTGGGTCAGCTGTAGGTCAAGCTGCTTTACCCACCCCTCTGGGCAGCATGACGTCTCCCGATACTTGTGCATGGATTTGTAGAAGTTGCCAGATTCTTTGTGTTTGCTGCTGGGCTGGACGGGATCGCCGGGAAGGCAATGAGCTGTATAATTTATGTTGGAATGTCAGCATCTGAACAGGCGTAAAATTGTAACCCCTTATCGCGGTCCGAGGAGCAGGATCTTGGGTTTCTTGGAGAGTCGCAGGTCATCTTTCGGTGAGGCTGCTTTTGGGGACCGCTGAAAAGCTTTACCTGGTAGAGTGGATTCAGCAGAAGATGCCAGCAAAGAATGTGCTGTCCTTGTTCCCGAAAGGGCTGGCTGGTCTTTTCCTGTTGCATTGAATTTATTCTGCCCAGGTTTTTGCAGCTTGGAAACTGCCTATAGGAGGCAGCTGGTACTCCCACGTCAGGGATTTCTGCTGCCCCATCTCACGGCACCGGCTGAAGGGCTGGTGTTACTCCGGGAAATGGGGGAGAAGCAAACTCCAACCAGACTTTGTGTTCATCTTACCTTCAAAAATCACGGATGCTGAGGTGTCCTTGGCGAAACAGTGCCCGGTTGCTGCTGCTCACCAGAGCTGGTGCTTGCACTCGGATGCTGCAGCCAGGGCAGCCCGGGTAGGAGGGGAGAGGGTTGTAAAGCATTCCCTGTGCCGGGCGTATTGTTCCTTCAGAGACACAGCCTGACCTTTGGTGGGACCTGACTCGCGGGGCTGAATGGAGTGGCTGTGAAAAAACGATCCGGAATACATCTGGAGGAGGGGGAGGGATGCCAGGCAGCTGAGAGCACAGGGGTGAGCCCCACTCCAGGTCCAACCTGCAGCCTCAGCCCTGCCTGGTAGAGATTTGGGTTGTGCCTGCTTGCCCTGATCCTAAATTCATTATAGACTTCCAAAAAATGTCCCCCTCTCCTTGTTTTTTTCATTTGTCTAATGCACAACCAGACTCCTAACCAGGGGAGCCGTGCAGGGGTGCGTGTGGACGTGCCAGGAGGTGTGATGTTAGCATGAGGTGCAGCAGGAGCGATGCATTTCGGAGCCCACCTTTGCTGTGTGAAGGGCCAGAAGGCTGGAAAGGATGCCCATGGACAAGAAAGAGCTGCAAGCCTGTTCCTCCTCTCATGTGAGCTGATATTCTTCATTCTTCTCCTTGCAGAGAGCAGCTGGATGTGAAAAGGGCCAGCACCCACTTGTCTTTTCAGGAGCATGGTCCTGCAAGAGGTACCAGTCCTTGCACTGCAGCTGTACCCAAGGGGTACCATGCAAGAGGTGAGTCCCAGATGCCTGGAATTACTTCTGCTATGTGTGGCTGCCTCCTTTACACAGTGTGGAAGGTAGTCCCACAGGAACACATCCGACTCCAGCTCTGGGATGCAGAATAACGGGGGGCCCTACAGGCATCCAACAGCCTCCCCATCGCTCTGCCCAATCTACAGTTTTCCTCGCGCTCAGCCATTGCTGGGCTTTCCATAGGAAAAGGTTAACTAAATCATTTCATGTAAAACCTTCTGCAGCTTGGAGTTATTTACTTTGTTTGCAAAGTCCTTCTGTCGCTGCTGGATCTGTGCCACCAGTTTGTGTCAGGCTTAGGCAGAGCTCAGAGAGGTTTCCTTAAACTCGCTGGTGTGGCTGCTGGGAAAACTCCGAGATCAGATTTGGGTAAGTTCTCTTGAAAGTACTCACTGATGGGCTAGCTATTGAAGACAGGCCAAGGTGAAGCATTTCAAGGAAAAAAAAAAAAAAAAGACATTCAATGGAGGGAAAAAGCATTAATGCAGGAAATCCAGAGAGAAGAGGGAGTTTGTCCTAACTTGTCCTGGCTAGGCTGGCACAGCAGCAATGGTCTTCCCAGAGACCACTGTGTTCACTGCAATAGCCAGAGAGAGCAAATAACAGAAAACCTTGCCTGCCAGCAGCAGGAGTGGTATTGCTGCGGCTGGAAGGAAACAGGGTGGGAAGGGAAGGTTAATGTTTCCAGCAGCCTCCCCTGCCAAACGTGTCTTATAGCCATTGTGGGGAAGGGGCAGGCGAGGAAACCCCTCTACCGCTACCCAGGTGGAGGTTTTTATTTTGTAATATTCACTCTGCCACGAACACCAAAAGATGATCCCTTGGGCACTGCTGAAACCATGTCCTCACTGCTAGGCTAAACCTAGAAGCCCGTCACGTCGTACCTCCCGGGACACCCATCAACCCATCAGTTGAAAGGCTGGGAGAGTTGGGGTGTTCAGCCTGGAGAAGAGAAGGCTCTGGGGACACCTCATTGCAGCCTTCCTGTGCC
>NW_010270961.1:19135-28807 GCF_000690775.1 Eurypyga helias
GGGTCTAGTGGAAGGTGGCAGGGGAGTTGGAACTAGACGGTCTTTAAGGTCCCTTCCAACCCAAACCATTCTGTGATTCTGTGACCACAAGATGCAGGAGTAGACACCGAGTGAATTTTCTCCACTCGGTGGTGATGGGCGTGTGGAGGGAGCAAAACCACCTTGGCAACACAGCCTGAAGAGGACATGGAAGGAGGGTGCTGGATAAGGGCACCTTCTTGCCAGCACCTACCTGGCTGCTGCTCTGCCTTCGTGTCCCCTTTCTGCTGGTCTCAGTGACCGCAGGAGGGGGAGAGAACGGCCACGTGCTGTTGTTCTGGCAAGGCATGTCAAAGCTTGTGGTAGACACAAGACAACTCCACTGATTTTTACAAAGCCCTTTATTTTTTTTGTCTTAAGGCTTATAAAAACTGTTACTCAAAACCAGAATGTTTTAAACTTTACATATGTACAATACGAGAAATAAATTATGCTTTTAAGTCGTACAAAAACCACAATATACAAACAGGGCTTTGAAACCACTCTCAGTATAGCATGGTGACAAGTCACAGATACTTACGAAGGTTTCAGTTATTGAAGCCTTTGCGTGGAGTTAAAAAAAAAAAAAAAAAGCTCTACAAAAACTCAGGGAGTTGCAGGCTCCAGAAGGAATTGCTAATTCTCCAGAACTCAGTGCACCACCTTGGCAACCCCGTTTTTTGAGATGGCCTTTCTGCATGCCAAAAGTTACACCAAGCCCCCTTCCAAAAGATGAGGAAAAAACCCAGAATCTAGTTCACCTCTGACAAGGTCCACTCTGCTGTCGTATGTCACACTCAGAACAAAGCCAAGTTCACCTGGCACCAGGGAATCCAGCCAGGACGTTGTGGCAATGAGGGCAGGACATCATCTGTCCGACTCAGTTCAATACTTTTCACAAAAATAAGGTCTTAATTACCCACTGGTACTACAACAGCACCCGAACAGAGGCGAACACATTCTCAGTAGTTCAAAGGAGTGTTGCGAAGCTCTCCTGAAGCAGCACGGTTCGGTACCTTCCTCCTCCCCTACACCCACCAGAAGGGCCGCTGCCCGTTTGTCTCTGACGGAGAGACCAACACACGGGACCGGGACGTCGCGCTGAGACTGAGGAGCAGCCGCCAACACCACCCCCTGCCCTCCGCACCGTGTTCTGACCTAGGTACAGGGAGGATGGAGTAGTACCTTCTTATAAGGTCACACACAGAGATTTCAGCATCAGCTAGACACAGAACAGATTACTTTTAAGGCAAGCAAAGAACAATTTGAAGATAAGTGGCATTGTGCTTATCCCCACCACTCCCCTGAACATCCCCACACACTTGACCTGTGCTGGTCTCGTCTTCCCACAGCCCATAGTGCTATTGGACCCACAGAAACCCCTACACTAGATGCTAGTTTGTTCTTGGCAGCGCTGTCACTAACAGTCTGACGGGCAGTTAGCATGGTTATCTTCTCAACTCCACTGGCAGGCAGACCAGAAGATCATTGCTGAGGTCTAGGTCTGTGACGATCCCATCTGTAGTCCCGGTTAACGGGAGCAGGCATGAAACACAGCGTGTAACAGGTCAAAGTAAGGTTAAATGCACAAGCCAGGCTCCCTGGGGAAGGGAGAATGCAGTTCTAGTTATTCTAGGTCTGGGACCACAGCCCATCAATCGCTCCTTAGTTTCCTGCATCTGATCCAAGATGTTTTGTCCTGAAGAGCTAGTTGGTTTAAGTGCTACCAAGACAGATTTTTGCCAGAATATTTTTTCAGCTCTATGGTCTTCCTGCATCTAGGTTGTTCAGTTGTGAGTCTTTAGAGAAGTCTTCAAAGCGAATTTGAGACAGACCTGGGAAAAGAAGCGGGGGGAGGGGGGAAATCTGGTTAAATGCAAAAGAGGAGTAATGAAGAATTCCTAGGAAACTCTGGGACACAAAGAACAGGTTTACACACTACAGGTTGGTATTTTATTCTGCCAAAGCAGCACTTAGCCCAGTAGCTACTCAGTGAGAGCCTGAGGCTGACATTATGCACCCAAGTAGGCTGCAAACAGAAATTACAGGTCTCAGTGCTAGACTCTGCCTGTTCAGGTCCTTTCAGGGTGGACAGATGTTTGCAGACTCAGTCTCCAAGTAGGGAACTATAATGTTCCAGTGACTTGGCAGGACTGGAGAGCTGAACAAAGAGTAATTGCTCATCAACTCTGGGAGGAAGGCTCATTTCCTAGAAACCATAGTGCTTTGGAGCTCAGATCTGCTCCTCTGCCTGGTGTATAAGCTTTACTCCACAAGTAAAGCAGGAAGGGCACATCTGCCAGCAATTCTGTTTTATGGGGGTCACTGAGTAGCATATCAAAACAGCCTTTTATTGTACCTGCAGGAATACTTACTTGATCTTTCAAGACTTGTGGCAGAGCAACAAGTTTATGTAAAGGGGTTTCATGCACAAAATTGTTTGCTACTGTAATGTAGCGCAGCTTGCTGGTTTCTGCCAAACCTGGGACGGTACCAGGTCACATTTCTGAGCTGAGCTCTGCCGCCCGAGAGGGTTGTGCAAAGCACGACTTCCACGGGGCTTTGCTAGCCCTAACAAGCATTTGGTCTCCGTACCAGAAGCGACAAAGCTGAGAGTTTACAAACTGAAATTTAAGAGAGGCCCAAAAGCTGAGCTTCATCTGAAGGAGACTGTCATTTAGTCAAATGAGGAGGGATTAATTCAGAACATGACTAGAGGCAGTCTGAAGCAATCAAGCTGTCAGTGCTGCGACCAGACATACTGGAAGTCACGCTCTGAGGGCTGATCCTAGGTGTCTGGAAAGTCCCCCTGAGGTTAAGCAGGGCTGAGATGCCCTGGCAATGGCCGCGTTCGCACTGTCCCGCACCAGAAGAGACGAGCACAGCCAGAGATTAAGCGGCAGGAGTCAGTACTGTAACACCATGGCAAGTCCTCAGCTGTGCCTTGCTCATGCAGTTGAGCTCAAACCTTAATCAAGAGATTTCTTGCCAGCCTAAGATCTAATACTGAGCTGAAACCATCTTCAAGGCAATTCCCTGCCCTCCCAGTTTCCCTCTGTTTTACAGGGCAGTTAATAGGTGCTTCTAATTAGCTATCCCCTGTTGCACAGATCTTGGGCATTGGTAGCACCTCACTTTTAGCATCTACCATGACAGCAGCAGACAGGATCTTTAGGGTCGAGGACTGTTACACCTATTTGGAGGTAAGCGTGTAAAGGTATGAGACGACAGACCAAGATGAGAAATGAGGATAATATCACCTGGTTATTGACAGTTAAGGCATACATGAAAATTAAGCCTAACAGCTGGGAACCTTGGGCTTGAATTGATTAACTTTTTTTTTTTTTAAAGAAAAAGAGGTTCCATGTTTAATTTTGTCAGAAAGAAAAAAAAAATAAATAGAAAGGCTCCACTCATCCCAGCACAGCCACATGCATCAGACAGGATTTCTTTTAGCTGATTTTCCCTACCTTTTTTGCCATTCCTCTGAGCACTTCACAAACCAGAGCTCTTTACCAGGAGATATACTAGTTAGCTGGGCATCCTCCACACAGAAAGCAAACCTAGGGGGAGGAATCAGAAGTCAGGAGGAAGGTTCATGTTGTCCCCATGATTAAAAAATAGCATGTAATATGGATTGCAGCTAATTCTAGGACAAGTTGCTCGGTTTGACATCCTTCCTGCAGAGCATCTTGATACACTGATAGCCTGTTGAATGGCTATTTTATTTCCCACTTTACCATTTTATTTGGGGACATTTGCGTCCACTACCCCTATGCTTCACAGACTGTAGAAACTAGGATGCAGAATACCGTACAGATGATAGGTGATGTTTATTTAAAGCTCTGAGAAATTTGGGAAACTGTCAGTATCAACTGCTGTTCTCCAACAGCTCTGCGTTACCTTCGGAACAACGTTAACACAAGATGGGGGAGTGCAGTGCTGCGTGTTTGGCAGATTTACTTCTTGTTGGTTGTTCAGGTAGTTTTCCAACAAAAAGAGTTCTCAGAAGGAACACTATAGTACTTTAGGAGTTGGTGTCACCACGTTACTGCTTGCGGTTTTAGGTCTGGCTTGTCGTGCTAAATCACCACAATGTGCCTGTAAATAATATCCATGCCCACCTATGTTTCAGTAAACTTGGTGCAGTCAGTACTTTAACCCTTCAGGTATGATCTAAACTATCTTGAAACAGGCTAATTTAGTCCACAAAGGCAGGCAAGACAGCGTCACAGTACTTAAATGAAGGAACAGAACGTCCCAGATCTGATCTGCAGTAACTAGTTCTGCTTAAGGCCTAGTTTGCAACCCCAGGCTGTCAAGTAACCCACCCACCTACTCCATGAGGGAGCCTTAGCTGGTAACACTAAAAATGAAATACAGCTGAGGACACCAACTTAGTTCTGGACCCCAACTTTTCTTCCTAGATCCTGACTATTTCCCCTTCTGATTGATGTTTCCAGTCAGATCACAAGCAGTCTAAGACAATTACTACCTCTGTTGTGTCTCCCCGGATTTCACACGGATACGTCTGATATGCAGTTCCTGGGAAGACTTTGCAGGCCGATACCAGTAGCTCTTCAGCTCTTTCCATAGATCGTACCATGACTGGGATGTTCCCTCCCAGGTGAGCTTTATTTTTAAAAGTTCACCCATGTCCTCTTCAGTATAGACCAGGAAGGTGTTAGTAGCATTTAGGCCAATTTGATCAAGCCTGGAAGACAAGCAGAGACTCAGTATTTCTTCCTTATGGAAGCATGCCAGATGCTAGTTCACTCCATGCAAGAATTTATACAGAGCCCTCTGGAGCTTATCAAGTGTTCCACGTTCAACTGTCACCGGTTAATTACTGATTACACTAAGGAAAGTGAGCTTGGATAGCTGGGGCAATACAATGCATCATGTATTTGGCTCAGCCATCCTTCCATAGCTTAAAGGTGAATGTCATGCTTTGTGTTTCTACTGGGAGAGGCTAAAGGAGGTCAACAATGCCTGCGGAGATATGGGTGCTTTCAGACTATATGGTAGAGGGGAAAAGCAAAACAAAGTGCTTCAACAATGAGTCGTGAAGGTTAATATGTAGAAATAAATTATAATTAAGTTTGCATGCAAAGTTTTTTGAATGGTGGTGAACTGAGGCTGCACTAGCTGCAATGCCTAATGAAGAAAAGAATGATTCCACCTGGTCTAGTCGCAGTGGCCTTCTTACTCAGGTAAAAACCACAGGCCAGCTTACTTACATTTCCAAAGAGAGAGGTTCAGAGTCTCCATTGGTGCCATGAAGGGTCACGGAGAAAGTGGGATCAGCCCCTCCCAAGTTCTTGTAGCTGAAGACATGCATTTTCATCTGATAATGGTAGACTGGAGAGAAACAAGGATGGCATAAATGGAACCAACACTGTTAAGACATGACATTGCTCAGCATCGCTCTTTGTGAAACAGTGTTGGCTGGCAAAGGCTAAACCCTTTCTTCACTGAGACATCATCAATCACTTTTTCCTGCCCTTACTGATTACAAAGTTGACATTTAGACAATAACAGCAGTGGGGAGGGGTCCCCAAACCTTACACTGCTCTAAGATTGGGGTGGTCTTGCAAGTATGACATATAACCTGTAGTCCTGCTCAAGAGGCAGAGTGTACTTGTGGCCTGTTGATTTTACATGGGGGAAGGAGCACAGTAACACCACAGGACAGCAGTGCGACAGGTACCACCAACTCCTGCCCGCTGCGGTGCTGCTTTGAGGTGATGCCACCCTCCCAGCTCTACATCCTTCCCAACATCGGCTTTGGGAGCCTACTCTTAGAGATGGGACTATGCTCTTTCTAAGAGGGAAACCATACCTTTGAACGGCATGTCAGCTCTTGTTTTTAAGTACATCTTGCTGTTTCTTTTGTTCCGTGTTTTCCTGGCATTGTAGCCAATGCCGTTGCAGCGGTTCTTCCGGCAGCTCAGGCAGATGCCCTTCTTGAAGCGGCTGGAATCGGTACATTGAAACGCGAAGCTTTGTTTATCTTGGTTGACGAGGGAGTCCACAAAGAGGTGCACAGACCGCTCATGTTCACATTTAACAACTTCGCCAATGGCTAGAGAAGCAGAGTTGGAAAGGATACATTTTGTTTAAGCATTTGTCACGCCAGCATCTGGTAAGAAACAGCAAGCTATGACTTTTTGTAGCCCAACATGAGTTGACCATGGCCACAGTTGAACATTTTTCAAATAGTAGCAATTCAAGAGGCTAGTGGAAGACACTTTAAGAGGACTGTTAACTTACTCTCTACCACGAAGAGAGCTTTAAAGAGAATTCTAGACCCAGCCGAAGAAGGCCATAGATATGATCAGGTGTTAAGAGTGAGAACATGCTACTTCAGAACTGAAAGAAGGAAAAAATAGTTTTCTCTGCTCTTGTAAATGAGATCATTCCCCCAGCATCAACCCACATCTATTTGTGTGGCATCTACACTGACCAGAGGCAAATATAAGTAATAACAACTTACTCCCATAGGCAATTGCTCCCAAGACATCACTTAAACCACAGCCAGGCTGGAAGTCCCCCCCATTGGGGTAGATGTCAAGATGGCCTACAGGCATCTGGATCCCAATGCTAACACCTAGTGTTTCCCTTGTGTAGGTGTGAAGGACATCCACGAAGTTAGCATCATCGGGGGAGAGGCGCTTGCTAGGGTCCACTCCTTCAAACATAGGGCCAGCCGGATCCAAGCCTGGTGTTGGAGACAGTACCCAAAATGCCAGGTAAGAAATTAGGTTATTTCACCCAGGAGCCTGCTCCTAGCAGCCCTCCTAATCAGGTTCTACGTAGAAAGTCCCTGCCTCATTGCTGATACTGGCCCCCAAGACCTCTTCACTGTGGGCTCACTGAGGGAACAGATGAAGATGTCCCTCACTTTTGGTGCGATACAACCCAGGAGCAGCACCGGTCTGCTGCACAGTGATGGCTTCAGATTGCCTGGTGGAAGCAATGAGTCTTTGCTAGGTCACAGTGAAGAGATACTTCACGAGGCAGCAGATGACTGTACACCAGGAGAGGTCCAGCAACCCACAGAGACCGCTGGTAGCCACAGCTTCCTCGGCAACATTGAGTCTCTTTTCAGACTGGACATATGGAGGGACTAGCACAAGTTTAAGAAGTAGCCAGGTAATCCCTGCATCTGATATTCCATGATGGGTTTGGGATGTTCTGTTAACCTCTGAGCCTCGTCCCCAACCTGAAACTGTGCTCCTGAGCCATTCTCCAGCTTAGGTGATTTTCCTGCTTACCTAAATAACAGGTATTTATTGCTACGCTCTGAGGAATTCTCACTGCCAACGTCACGTTTAAATGCTTAATGCAACTCTTTGTAGCATGCCCTACGTTTTCACATGTTGAAATCAGCTTTCTTCTGGAGTCAGAAGCACTCTCCAAGGTATTTTCAGAATGAGGGGGTGGGTTTTTTTTCGTTTGGGTTGTTTGGGGTTTTTTTTGACCAAGCTTCCCATGGGACAAACTGCACCCAATAGCTCTCATTTCTATTAGTTTATGAACTATAATTACAAAAGCAGTTATCACTCAGAGGCTTAGGACTTGAATATTAAGAGGTCAAGCTGGACTTGTTTTGAACCCACATTTAATTGCAGATATACTCAATATCAGGTTGTTATCTGAAAGGTTTTTCATTGAACCCCCCCTACACTTGGGGTTCAAAATTAAGATACTTTCCCATGTGAAGAGACCCATGCTCTCCACTGCTGCCACAGAGAGGAAACTTGTCATTTCTGAATGAGCAAGCCCAAAATAACACTGCAACAAGGCAGGAAACGAGCCTTTTCAGGGAAACTCACTGCCGCTAAGGAAAGGCAAGAGGTGGCTTAAAAAAACACTTGCCTGTAATTCTGCCTATCGTCCCATGCACGTGGTTACCAGCAAAGCCAGCAACGTGGGCGCCCAGGCTGTACCCGATCAGGTGGACATTCTCCAGCTGGAACAGTGGGTTCTCCTGCAAGGAAAAAGAAAGATATGATCATTTTCCCCCCCTCTCTTTCAGCACATCTGGCACTGTTCCTACCTGTGGGACTCTCAACTCTGATTCTAAGAGGAGATTGGAGGAGGGGGCAGATGAGCATGCTTCATTTTTTATTTCATCAGGGCAAGTACAAGTTGAATGGTTTAGGTGGCACTTGCGGTTTGCCCCCAGTCACAGTACCCAGTTTTCAACCCCCATTACGATACTCTGTTTAAGCAGCATCTGGACCAGCTTTCTCCCAGGGAGCTGCGGCGGCCATGGACTCAAGTGCCAAGGGTAGCACCATGGGCCTTTTCCTTCACCTTCTCCACACTCTTGCCAAGCCAACGCTGACTTTGAATGCCTCACTCCTGAGTTCACAGGAGGAAGGACTCATAAATTCCAAGTCCACTTCCACATCACTGACCCAAGCACGCTGCAAAGCAGCATCTCGCAGGAAAGTTTGCTCGCGCAAGGGCTGAGCACAGCCCCTGAGTTATGAGCCATCACCCCACCAAGCCTTGGGGTTTGGATTACACCAGAGCCTTTCCCACTCACAAGCATTGGAGCTGGTGCATGCTCCGGTCCCTTGTGCAACAGTCCCTCACAGAGCATTACGACAGAGACCGTTCTGAACTCGTGTTACCTGCAACCAGTCAAGCAGACTCGCTATGTTTTTTCCAACAATCTGCGTGTTGTTCACAGCATCGGTATAGAGCTGGTGGGCAAGCGAAAGCCAATCCACCACGACCACGTTGGCATCCTTCTCCCTCTCCTGAAGAGCTGATACCAAGCTGCCCAGCCATGTTTCGAACATGCCACTCATCTAGAAAGAGATTCAGGTGTTAGTTTCCAGCTCACAGGACCAAGATTACACATTCACAGTGAAGTTATTTGTATATCATTTACATACTCTGCTCCAGCTGCATGCAGCTCCTCTGCAAGCCCCACTACCTCTCAGCGCTGCACTAATGGTGTCAGAAAAACAGGTTTTGAGAGACTCTGGATGTAATTAGCCGCTTTGCCTTTTAAGGCAGGAGGGAGAGGCATTTGTTACGTGCCACCTTATCGCTCTTTTTCTCAAGAGCTTCAGAAATTCTGATGGATTGCAGAATTATTTTCCAGTGTTGGCTCCGCCGTTTGCATAAGCCCTGGCAGAGTTGATAAGCCCCCCAGTGCCACACACTCGGCCCCACCAAATGCAGAAGAAAGTTTGATAAAGTCTGTCTGCCCTCGCTTTCTTTAAGGAGGAGACCACGTAGCAGACGGGAATACTGTGGGCACACAGCTAACGTCACAGAAAGTCTGTAGGCGTGCCAAGCCAAGTGCCACCTCCGTAGTGCTCAGTTAGTTGGGTTTTAGGGAACATCTCGAGTCCCCTTTACCGTATTCACACTATACAGGATCAAAAGCGATCTTGGGCAGTTGTGAGTGAGTTGGGTGATTTCCCAGAGTTGATAAGCGCAACTCCCATCGCTTGGCTCCAGAGAACTCAGGTGCAGCGAATAAGAATCCACAGTGCACAAAAACGTGACAGGTCTTCCCAAATCCCACGTATTCTAGAGTCGCGGACCATTTACAGGGCGGCTAAGCGAACCGTAAGCATCGCCCGGAGCCGTGCGGGATCCTCCATACTTACGGTCCACCCGTGGATG
>NW_010270962.1:0-1121 GCF_000690775.1 Eurypyga helias
TCCTGACCAAACCCAGCACAGCAGAGCATGGGATGGTAGGGTGTGTGCATCCAGGCTCCCAGCAGCCCAAAGCCTTCCCTGCCACCTCTTCTAATTGCAAATGCTGATTAAATCCATCATGAGGGCTGGAAACCCTCATCTTTTTTCCCTGATGCCTCTGGGATGTGGCTTCTGGTGGGGACAGCACCCACAGGAGCGCTGAGGGTGTCTGTCCTGTCCTGGAGCTTGGTAAACCTGTTGCAGGGCTGAGGATATCCCCCAAATCAGCACCTGCAGCAGCCAGGGAGCTTGGCTTGACTCCCTCACTGCCACGAACCTCCATATCTAGCAACCCCAGGAGAGCAGACAGTACCAGAGACTGGGTTTGACACACACACCCACACACCCTTTTCCAGGGGCTACCTCTCCAGAAGAGACCCCTGGTAGCTGCATGGGCAAGAGCCTTCCTGCACCAACCTCCAGGGCCTAGTACCACTTTGGGGGCTTGTGCAGCCCCATAGGTGCTGGTGGGAGGAAGGTGCTGTCAGCTGGGGCTTGCCCTGGATGGAGCAGGATTAGTGAGGTGGGCAGCCCTTTCATCACTGTCCTGGTCAGCATCTCTTTGTTCCTGGGGTTGCTCATGTGGCCTCAGAGCCACATTCCCCTCTGCCCCAGCCCTACAGCCAGGCCCCACAGAGGACACCACATCCCAGCTGTGGTATGTGCAGGATGGGTGGGACCCCCAGGACACCCTGCCAGCCAAGGTGTTGGTGTTAGAGGCTGGTCCCTGACTGAAGATACTGGGGGCCTGCAGCACCCCAAAAAATCTCTGGGCTCAGTAGGGTGCTCCTGCCACTAGAGGGCAGGCAGTGGCCATGCTCAGCATGTCCCCTATCCCAGTCTAGGCCATCCTATGGGCCATCTCTATGGGCATCCTTGCCCCATGGATATTCCTGGCCCCAGGAGCATCCCCTCCACATGGCTAATGCTTCCCCAAGGGCATCCCCACACCACGAGCATCCCTCCACTACAAGTATCCCCTGCCCCATGGACATGCCCTCCCAAGTGGCATCTCCTTTCCCATGGTGTTCCTGCTCCAAGGGCATCCCCTGCACTCTTTGGGACCTGTGCTGTTTAACATC
>NW_010270963.1:0-6878 GCF_000690775.1 Eurypyga helias
GCCGGGACGAGTTCCAGCGGGCTGCTCCCGCAAATCGGGGGGGCTGGCCAAGCTGCCCCCCGCGCTGCAGGGCAGCAGAACGGCAAGAGGGGCTTTTCGAGGTGCGGGGGAGCTCACTGACAGTTTGGAAGGCCAAGCTCCCCTCCAGGAGGCCTCCACACGCCTGGTAGACCTGTTAAACGGGGAGATGCTCGTTCATCTCAAGAGTGGGGAGAGAAGGAAAGCGAGTAGTAAACACTCTCCGAGAGTCAAGGTTAGTGGTAGAAGGCTGCTTTGAGCAACCTGGTCTATAGTGGAAGGTGTTCCTGCCCATGGCAGGGGGATTGGAACTAGATGGTCTTTAAGGTCCTTTCCAACCCCAACCATTCTATGCTTCTACGAAGCAGGGGAAGCGTGCAGTAGTTATTCCATGGGTTTTTCTTACACAGAAAGAGTTGAGACAAATGGAGGTGGAGAGGATGGTGACGGCCCTAGCAGATTTACTTGTGTTCCCAACCAGACACCAGACTGATTTGATTAATACAAAGATAGATTTGAGTCGGGTTTGCTGGAAATATTTCTCAGTCACTGTTAGATTAGCTCTCCTTGAATACCTAAGGATATCAGAAAATAGTATACTACCACAAATAATTAATAGAATATAATGAAAGATCAATGCAAGTCCACCCTTACCAGTTGATTTTTCACAAAAAAAAAAAAAAGTTACATCCCATTGCTTATATAAAAAGATGGCAAGTTTAAAGATAGATGCTCCAACAAGCCATATTTCTTCCTGTCTTTCAATCTTCTTACTTAATATTAGGCACCTGAAGACACCGATGTCAGTCCTTCCCAGAACAGGAGCTGAACTCATCAGCACCCATCTATTTCCTTCTTTACAGGTACTTTGAGGAACATTTTTGCTGAAAATCCAGCGCCACTACTTTGATAACCTGCATTCGCCTGGGATAAATTGTTTTTCTGGTGCGCAACCCAATGCTTCCTTGCAGTGACATAGGCTGGTCTTGATCTCCACTCATGGAGAACAGGACCCTCTGTCGTCTACATTTTGCAAAAACCTGCTTCTTGCACAAAAGGAGTATTAAGACAGTTAATAAAAGTAATCTGTTAAATAAAACCTAGACAATATGTTAAACCCCAGAAAGTTGTATATAATTAAAATCACTAGTGTGCCTGAGCGCAGAAATGCTACAGGTTGCTTTTGTTTGCCTTGTCTGGTTGGGGTTTTGCTAGCAGTAACTTTTTCTGCTGGTGCACAGAAGTAAGGCCTTTTCATTCACAGGATATTCAGACAGGAAAGTTTTTAATTACTATTTTCTTTCCTTCAATTAAGTGAGGTCAGACAGAAAAAAAGAAATCTTGATTTCTAAAGTCTTATGGGAACTAACTACAGAGAGACAACAGTTAAAACAAATTACTTCTAAACGCAAGGTATGTGGTAAAGAATTTTCCCTACTCCACAGCCTCTCAACTGACCCAGGACCTTTCATACAAAGTCTTCTTATTTGGAAAGAAGATTTGAGTTTTAATTCCTGCCAGCATGCCTCTTGACAGTCAAAGACAACACAATAGGAGTGATAAACTTATTTTTAAATAATTGCTTTTCCCAGTCCGGTAATGTGTTATGAAATTATTGAATAAAGCGTAACCTCAGTTAGCAACAAATCTGAAGTAATTTTATTTGAAGTTTTAGTAATTATAGAGCAGGAGAATCACTCTGCTCCAAAGAAAAGTATGACTAAAGAAAGTTTTCATGTTATTTGCAATTAAAGAAAAAAATTTAACGGATCTGTTAAGGCCTCAAAAAGCACAAGGTCAGCTTCTTCCTTACGGACATTCACAGTATGAATAACTCCAACTCAGAGCTTCACCACAGCGAAGAGGGCTGCTAACCCTCACCCAAGGATGAGGAGTACAGGCCAGGGATAGCTTACGTGATTGTGATTTTAAGTGTCGTGCAGCATAACCCTCAAAATTACCACCATCAGGCACTTTAGTCAGATATAATATTGAACTGGTTTAAGACGTTTGTATTCTCTCAGTAACTGGTAAGTAAGTTGAGATCTGGTTTATATATATATATGTATTTGGTTTTTTTAAATGGGTATCTCTCTTTATTCCTGCATTAAAGAGGCAGTTATTTATAATAGCATCCACTTTGCTGCTCTAAGCCTGAGCTAATCATTCCCACATTCTCCTACACAACAGGAAACACAAGAGCAAACAAGAGCACTGCAGCTCACTCGCAGACTACAGCTGAAATCGCCTACCAATACTTCAGGCACACCAGAGGCACACGGAGTGGTCAGTCCAGGGCAGGAGCTTAGGGTAAACAGACAGATGAAAATAGGAACACAAAGCTCCACAAAAACCCCCAAGTTTAGTAGGAAAACAATGGCATCAATTGGTTTCAAGCCTACCCAGGTTTGACATCATTGCTGCCCCTGAAGAGAGGCAATCCTAGAGAGCAGATTTTGAAAGAACACTGGTAGCCCTTTGCTGAGCCTTTGGAGGAATCCAAACATCCCCTCTTTAGTCTGAAGAGGAGCAGGAGTAGAGCACACACAAGGCAACTGCTCGCTACTCCGCATCTGACACCGTTAACTGCCACTCCCTGGCTTTCTGTTCCATCCTTGAAGGAGGCTCTAGGAGAAACAAACAGCTTGGAAGTACAGTAGTATTTTCCTTACTCTTTACCTTGCCCTGTCACAGAGCCAGGGAGCTCAGGTAGCCCAACAGACGCTGAGAGGAAGCTGCATAGCTACTACTTCGTAGTAATGAAAAATGTAACTGCAAATTGCACTTCTAGTAAAATTTGCCATTTAGAGTCGAGGGTGTTTCTCTTCAACCACATACAGCCACAAAAGACACCTAAATCCCTCTGTTCGTACAGAGGTTTGAAGTTACAGAACTTCTGACACAAAACAAATCAGGGAGCGCAGAAAAGATGCTCAACAGCTACCACTGTTGTAAGAACTGCAATCACAAAGGTGCAGGTTCTCCAGTCCAGCCAGGCTGCGACCAGCACTAACCCCAGGAGGTGGCAAAGGTGGTTTATATTAGTTTTACAGTGGCTAGAGAGCAATTTTGTTCTTGCGTGGCTTTGGAGACAACACACACAGCCCCCCGCACACAACGCTGAAGTGATCTGTACCCACGTAAGTGAAACAGCTTGCAAGCTGGGAATTGCGTGTCTAGGAGAAGGAACTTCACAGCCTGGAAGGTTTTACTTCTCTCTATACCAGACTTCGGCTTGCAGCAGGAGCTTTCAGATTTGCAGCCAGCATTTGACTGTACCTAAATACTAACACTGCAGTGGGTGCTGCAAAGAGAAAGTCCTCCAAATTAGTCTCCTGCTTTCCCTTACAGTGGGGATAGGGAGGAAGGAAGCAAACTCTTCGGGAAGATCATTATAACAAGACAAGAGCAATGTGTCCTGAAAATTCACCTGTACTCTGTTCACTAGGCTACCCGAGCATCTTTGGTTGGCACAGAAACACAGGTCTGCCTGCCTGCAAAACGATCAAGTGCAGGGAGTCACTGCTTGCAGGAAGCAGGCGTGGGGAAGAGCAGAGATGGCGTCATTAGCTCTGCTGTACTGCAGCAATTCCCAGCCCGCCCAAGTGCTTGGGCACAAAATATGCCCATGACACTCTTTTTACATTTCTTCTCTTAGCACAGACAGCATCAGTCTGACATCCCGGCAGATCACATGATTCTGCTCAATCACTGCTTTATTCCTTGCAGTTGGGTTTACACATCCATCACAGTAGGATTCAGTCTCGACCCAGATGCGGTCAAAGCTGGCAGCATGCCACAGAGTGGGAACACTGAGCAGAACCTGAGCATGAAACCCCACTCTACACAGGAGCGCCCAGAGCAGAGAACCGCACCAAACCTCACTGTTTTGCACTTGTTTTCATGCCGATGCTTCCCAAGTCCCCAGCCTCATCCCTGCCACACACATTCCCACGTATTCATACCTTTAATTTATCTGTTACTCTCTTCGTGCAGAAAGAACCAGAATCCAAACTCCCAGGAGTATGTCGAGCCACTCTCTTGTGCAGCAGCCTTTCCAAGAGCAAAGCTGTGAACAGCTCCTAACTGTACACCCCAGGGCAGAGAACAAAGACAATTGTTTGGCACTCTCCGGAGAGCTTCTCCCTTAAGCTGCCAGCAGGCTTTTGTCCTTGGCTGAGAGGACCCATGCTGGAGACCCTTTCTCTCTTGGGACAACCGGTCACAGCAAGTCAGCACTGATGGATGACACTCATTTTACCCTTTCTCATATAGGTCTGTCAAGCAGAAGCAAAAGTTATTCCTTCATTTATCCATTTCTCTTGCGAGGAAGTCTTGGGACTTAGTTAAGTAACTACACTAGAACGCAGCAAGAGAGTGGGCAGAGAGGACTGTTTCACTGGCAGCGTTGTATACCTTGTCATTTACACCAGTGTAAAAAGCAGATCAAAGGCTGCTCTTGCAGCGTGACAGCTGTATGCATTCTCTTTGCACTACTGGGAACTACACGAGAGAGAAGTATAGGGGAGTTTAAAACAAGGCCCGATTCTCTCCTTCCCAGGTGTTTTAGAAAAATTAAAGAAACCTATGAAAGCCCTGCTTTTTCTTTAAGGGCTTTTAAACTCAGCATGAAAACATTTCAACTAAGCTTCATCAGAAGTCTCACTCTCAGCTCTTCTTGCCAGCCCTGCTCAAACACAACTATACGTTCAGGAACAAGGATAAACGAGCCCCTAAAACTACGCAATGAACCCCTAAAACTACCAGGTTTGCCACTGTTGCTACATGACTTTGGGCAGGAGCACACTGTAGTCTAGCTGGATTCCAGGAGGACAAGCAGATATTTAATCCTTGTGCCACATTTATCTGGAATCAGTAGGAGTGGCATCACACCGGCATCTCAGAATCCTCTTTCACAGCAGAGCCGAAACACAGATACTCCACAGTTACCGCGGAGAGAGAGTTATTGCCTCTGCATAACGTTCAAGCAACAAATCATAGTCACAGAGCCATTTAATAGCAGTTAAATGCATAATAGGTGCAGGTTATGCTCGAACCAGGCAAGGCAGGGAGTGATGGAACAAAATCCTAGAGATGACATAGCGGGGGGGCTCTGGACAAGAACTGGGGCAAAAAAAAAAAAATCCAGTTTTCACTGTAAGGGTATTGCACCAGCTCTTCAACCAGGACTCTCCAAGCTCTGGGATGTGACTGCCTTGGTAGTAGCTGAAAAACTTTTCTCTCCCTTCAGGAAAAAAAGACAAGAAACCTCCTCACCCCAAACACTTCATTCACCTTCTTCCTGGAGAAGAATGCAGGGATCTCCTGTTCCACTGAGTTACCAAACGTGTCTTCCTCTCTGCTGCTCAGAAGAGAGCTGAGCACTGCCACCACCACATGCTTCTCCTTCCAGAGCACTCACCAGAAGCCTGGTTGGGGAGACCCTCTATGAGGCTGACACCAACTTTTATCGTCAAAGCAGCATCTGGGACTTCCGTGTGGCCACACACCTCTGGGTGGAAGGCTTTCTGCCTGCCACTCTGATCCGGTCCGCTTCCCTGACTCACCCACCTCTTCATTCCACCGTGTTCCTGGACAACGCAAGGAATACCCCAGAGGGGCGACAGGCACAGGAGACACAGAACTTCTGCACACCTAGCAAACATTCCAGATGGATTCCTGGGCTTCCCTCACTTTCCGTAATGCTGCAGTTAATCAAGACTTTATTCACAGCTTGTGCTCACCTCAGTGCTCCAACATCATGATCTGCTAGCAAATTTTATCGCCTACCACACGCTGCTAACGAGACGCAACAATCATAGAAATATCACTTCTTCGTTCACTTTGAAAGGAGGAAATGGGTTCTTACCAGTTCTCAACCACCGCTCTGGCTGTGAATGCTTCAATCGGGATTCACCCTCCTGTTCTCCACCTCTTCCTCCTTTTAGCAGATGATACATTAGTTCTGCCTTGTACCTAAGCACCCTTAGGAGGGTGCTTCTAGTGGATAATTAACAGCACTTAATTATTCCGCCAGGCAGTTTGACTGCATTTATTTATGAATATTGCAGCAATATGGGAGAAGTCCAGCTTGCTCAGGGGCTGGGAAACTTAAGGCAGCCTACTCAGTGGTATCCCTCCCGTACTGCTCAGGCTCCCAGGCTACCCAGCTCTGCCGAGCTCACACGGTAGCCGGTGCTGAACCCTCTGACCACGGCTGGGAGCCTGTAAGCTCTGAATGTTCGCGTGGCGCAGGTTAAAGCCCCTCCAGGGCAGGCATGAGAGCAGCTGGAGGCCTCAGGAGCAGCTTTGCTTGAGCAGGTCCAGAACAGGCAGCACGAGGGTGGGAAGGCCTGAGGGATGAGGCTTCCCTGTTTCCCCACACCACAGTTCCAAGCTGAGAGGGCACCTGGCCCACATGGACGCTCTGGGCCAGCGCACAAATATTTTCTGGAGTATTTCTTCATTCCAGCTGCAGCACAGAGCTGCCCCTCCCGAGCTAGGGCAAGTGTTTAAGCACCCACCAACAGATCCAAAACCCCACACTACTTCAAGCAGCCCTCAAACTTCAGGGTGTTCCCCCGTTTGTTCTCAGGAAAACCCCAAGAGCGTGTCACCCACAGGTCCCATCACCTGTGGCCCCACAGAGCCCCACTGTCCTCACCAGGCTGACAGGGAGCAGGCCCCAGCCCCAACCGGACCCATCCGTCGCTGCCGGCTGGGCTGAGCCCCTCACAGCAGCTGCGTAACGCCAGCCCCCCGTAACGCCAAACACTACCCCCGGCAACCATTGACAGCTCCGTGGTATTTATAGCGCGCTAGAGCACGCGGCCCCGGCGGGCGTGAGGCAGCCGTTGGCC
>NW_010270964.1:0-16156 GCF_000690775.1 Eurypyga helias
GGCTGGGGGCTGCTGCCGCACGGCCTCCTCAAGGGCTGGGGCGCAGTTAAAGCTGGGAAATCCCTGGGAGGGATGAGCTGAGCTCCGGTTCTCCCCGGCCGCGGTGAGGGCTCCCGGGGAAGCGGTGGAGTTCGGTAAATAAAGCAGGAGAGGGCACAGCCGGGGGTGGGCAGTGGTAGAGGTGTGCTCGGGTGAGCGTCACCTGGCTCGGAAAGAAGTGGAAACGTGGTCAGCTGTGGGGAAAACAAAAGTGAAAAGTGAATAGGAAAGTCACGGTCAAGGGGCAGAAAGAGGGCTCGTGGCTGCAGCAGCAGATGGTGGCGGCTCAGGTTCTGTTCCCGGCACTGCTTCAGCCCACTGGTGCATTTGTCTAGTGGGTGACCAGTGAGCCTGCATGTGACGGCTGTGCATCGCCTCGAAGGTACCATGAGTTGGTTTCCATTGTGGACTTCAGTTGTGTTTTTTCCGTTCCGTTGACATGTGAAAACTGTATGTAATCAAGCACTGGAATAAAACTCCATTTCACCTTGTTATGCATACGTTCCTTGTGTACCCCACAAATGTTAATCCCCCAAATTCTGAAAGAAAACTGAATTCTCATATCTTTTGAAGTCAAAAGCATGTGAAGAAATGCCTTTTAATTGAAAATCACTATGCCAAGCCAGGATGCGCTTAGGGCATGTTCTTAGGAGGTTTTTCTTTCTCTAAACAGCTTTTCAGGAAGCAAGTTCTGATGAAAATTTTCCTCTAAATAAGTTCTAAAATGCTGTAATTTTAGAAAAAAAATCCCTCAACAGCAAGAAAAAAGCCCTATACTATATAGGCTGTTCCAGCTTTGGGTTAGGTAGCATCTGATTAGTAAGACATGGTCAAGGGTTGTCCTCAGAGAACATGAGTTCTTAAAACCAGATGGTAATCAATTGAGAGGGTTAGTCTCTTTCTTCTTTCCCCTCCTACTGTGGGGAAATATGCTGATCCATAGAGCCATATTGGCTCTTTTGGAGTTACCAGCCACCATTGTTAAAATACCAAGATAGCATTAAATCTGGCAGAACTCCATTAGTGGCCTGAAGTGTTTCTACCCTGTATGAGTGTGCTGAGGAGGCAGTGTGGCTTTAGAAATATTTGTCCTGGCTTCTGAACTTCTAACTGACATCACCAGGCTTTGATTCAAGTCTGAAGGGCCTATGGGATGTTTGCCATTTCAAAGTTGGGGTAGAAATTGAAGATTTGGATGCCAGAATAATTTTTTGTCTTAATCTTTGCATTTCTGAAGACTGAGTCTGTTGGTGCCAGCGATGGATGTGGGCATTAACATGAGATTGGAACACTTTGCAGTAAGTTGGCAAGAACATGGCTAGTTACAGTGAAAGCAAACAGGAACTCTAAGGCTGATTTTCATCTCCTGCTCTATGTGGATAAAAAGAAGTAGATTCAGCATTCTGCAACATCCCAGCAGCAATGATTTAGCCCACAAAAATGTGCCTTTCTGCTCTTCTGCTAGCACTGTAATTTATTCTGACTTAAAATATTTCTGAACCTTCACACTGTACTGTTAAATACCATGTCATTTAAAAAGGGAGAAGGAAATTACAGCTGCAGTACAAAATCAATCCATGCCATTCTGAATTTGCTGAAATGCTATTTATATCTCCTCTGGCTGTGCAAAGAGCACAGGGGTTTGACCAAGCTATGGTGGTTCACCCCCAGAAGGAAGTGGGCTGGTAAGAATAATGCTGGACATCATGGGTCAGCAACACATCCAGGGTAGTGTGCTAGCCTTTATTCTGACTTTTCCAAAGGAGAGTTTATTTGCCAGCAAAACTGTACAGGAATTGGACCTGCTTAGTTTTGAGCTGCTGCCGCTCAGTTCCAAGGTACTACCTTGCCTCCATGCGAGGCAGGGCTTTCTAGCTTCCACACAGCTCCAAACTTAGTGGGAGCCAAGACTAGGAATGGTTGCTTTTCAGGAATGCTGTGGTTCCCAGCTCCAGTCCCTGGCCAGCCCTGCTGCGCACAATCCAGAATCTATCAGCCGCCTTTGGCTCCTATCCCACGGGGTTACTGTTCCAAACAGACATTTTTCCCCTATCATCTCATTTTTAATAGGGTTCCTCAACTCTGATGAAACATACTATCTTACTGACTTTGTGGGAAGAAGTGTGAGAAAAATTAGCCAATTTCACCAATGTAAATTTTCTGCCTGCATCTCCTCTGATCTGGAGGCACTTTGGGGCTCCCTGAGCTTTATAATGAGTCTATTCAGTATTTGGTTTCTCCTAACACAACATAGGGGAAAAGATGCAACTCCCCAGAACCGCAGTTCCCTGCTCTCATTTCAAGGTGATTATTCCTTTATGAATCTTTAACCTTGATCTAGTGAGAAGGGCAAGCTTTCCCATGGTCCTACTTCATTAAAGATGGGGATGTCCCCAGGAGTCCTTTTGAGTAGAGTGACCTTCAAGCCTCATGGCTGCTGATTAGGATTGTTGGTTCACCCCTGAGGTTAGCCCTGAGCAAGATGCAGCTCAGTGAAAGTCTCTGCAGCTCTCTTCTGTGGACTGCTCCTCTGTGCCACTATGAAGTAAAATCCCCCAAGGCTTCATTGGTACTCAAGGAATAGACAGGCTCCAGGAGAACCCGAGGCTTTCTGCCCATCATCGGGGACCAGCCTTCCAGCTAGAAATGAAGAGGCAGAGACTTTCTGACTCCTCGTTAGGTATCAACGCAGTCTGTGCGTGTAACTTCTGCCTTTCAGGTTCCCAAGTGCTGACTTCCTGTCTGTATGTCTCCCTTTCTCCTCTTTACACTGCAACGTCCCTTACAGGAGTCATGTGTTCATAGGTTATGTTTGGAACTTAGAAGATCATGTTTTACAGTAATTTTAAACATACACATTTTGGTAAGAAACACCCTGGATGTTACAGGGCAGTTGCTACTTTTTACCACTGACTTGTTCAGACACAGAATGTGTTGCTGCTTTAATCAGTCTGCAAGTGGAAATGCACAAATAGCTGAAGATTGTATATATACAAACAATGTAAACTATAGTTTGTTTAATTTTCTTGGTGCTAAGGGATTTTTCAGGGCATTGATGTTTGTTTAAGTGAACACCTGTTGAAAAAATCAAGAACGTATAATCCTGAATGAGTAGATATGTTTGGATAAGAGTTCAGCAATGGAATCCTTAGCTGGAGCTTTACTCCCTGTTTTGAATGCATTTAGCTCTCTGGGTAGGCACGCAGCAGAGTCCAGGGCCACCGAGTACCTCAAGTGGAACACTTAAATCATACAACACATTTATTGAGCCAGGCCTAAGTTGAAGAGGTAAAGTCAGAGGAAGAGTCTGTATCTCACTACTTTCCTCCAGCAAGAACTTCCACATTTTTTCCTGTTTCTTCCCAAACCCACCATGTGATGATGGTGATGTTATCTGACATGATCAACAGACTCCACTACAATGTAGTGTGCCAGAAGAAAAGATGGAAGGGAAGAGTGTTTTGTTGGTACTGCTGAAAGAAATACAGAGGACCAATGCGAAAGAAGATTTATATTCTTTTGTTTCTGACATGAAAGTTTTCTAAGATTGTATACAAACCCTTTTTTCTTACTATTTTCAAGATAAACTTAGATTTTGCCTATCTTCTATAACTATTAATACTTCTATGGATGATGAGGGCAACTGGGAAGAGTAGACCATTTTATTCAGATTGTTAAAAACACATTTTTAAAATTCATAATTGTTACTCCCTGTTTTGCAGCAATGCCTAATTGGCAGTTGGTGAAATGACTCTGGTCTTTTAGTAAAGTTATGGAAATTCATAGCCTTGAGTTCACTAAAGCATCTTCTAATAAGACTGATATTGTAACAATGGATATACAACACTAAATATTACAGGCCAGCTGATCTTAGGCTGAACAAACTCCTGAGAATGATACCTGGCGACTGAATCTCTCACTGGGAGATTGGAGCTCCACTATTGATGGTCAAATTTTCAAGATGGCTCTGCACACAATTAGGCATCAAATCTGTGTTCATAATTACAGTGCTCATTATTGTGGATAACGATTTTCTAAAAAGTTATATTGTATTCCTAATTTTTTCCATGAATTGTGAGTTATTCTAGTTCTGATCTCCAATGAACGTGTCGTGTATATGTCTCAGGAATATGTGGATTTTCCCATGTAACTTTGAGATGATCCTCAACTTGTTTAGTCTCACATACCATTCTGGTTTCATACAATATTAAGGGTGTTAAGGTATTTCAAATCTGAGCCTGAAGAGAGGTTGAAATTTTGCCAGTAGACAGAACCAAAACCCTGGGTCCTAACAGCCAGAGACTGTGAGGATATGCATTTGAATTTTTCAGTCTTCAGACATTCTTAAATACTAATATTTGCAGCAGAAGATTCACAAGGTAGAACCAACGTTGAGGCCCACAAACTGAGCAATGTCTATGCATGCTTCTTGCTTTTCACAGAACGTCTAAGCTTTGCAGGAGCACAGCATGACTAGAGCAAATTGGGGTTATGACTTCTGCATCTTGAAAGGATCTTTGCTCTGTAACCTTTTTCAGGCTTGCTCTGTTGCCCACCTGAGTGCCGCTGCTCTTATAACACAACACAAAATAAGTGTTGTTCTAGGATCCCTACACTGGATTCTATTTTTACCCCGTCATGAAAGCAGGAGCCTTTATTGTTGGATGAAAACAGCTAATTTACACTCAAGCTTATAATGTATTTGCTGCTGGTAACTCCTAATGTATTTTAAAAGCATGCATTCCTTGGGAAAAAATCGGGCTTGTGCTGCCTAAGACAGGAGTAATGTGAGTGAGCAGGCGTGCACTAAGAGCTCGTCAGTGTGGATGTTAAGGTGCTTCAAGCCACGCTGGGTGCAATCACAGAATCACAGAATGGTTTGTGTTGGAAGGGACCTTAAAGATCATCTAGTTCCAACCCCCTGCCATGGGCAGGGACACCTTCCACTAGACCAGGTTGTTCCAAGCCTCATCCAGCCTGGCCTTGAACACTTCCAGGGATGGGACATCACAGCTTCTCTGGGCAACCTGTCCCAGTGCCTCCCCACCCTCTCCAGGAAGAATTTCTTCCTGATATCCAATCTAAACCTCCCCACTTTCAATTTAAACCCGTTACCCCTTGTCCTGTCACTACAGGCCCCTGTAAAAAGTCCCCCCCAGCTTCCTTGTAGCCCCTTCAGGCACTGGAAGGTGCTATAAGGTCTCCCCCGAGCCTTCTCTTCTCCAGGCTGAACAAGCCCCATTCTCTCAGCCTTTAATTCAGTACAATACCAGCACTGCCAAGATGCATACACATTATTGCACTCACAGCTAGGGTGCTGGTAGGCTGACTGGCATCTCCTGCAACCAAGTACAATGTGTGCTTCTAAAACAGCATTCTGGAAAATGGCTTCTTTTTTAAATTATAGTAAACTCGTGTTTTGCACAAGAGCTGAATTACTTTAGAAAGGAAGACTGAATTGAAGGATTCTACTAAAAGAGTGCATGTTATAGGTACAATCTTTCAGTCACAAGAAGCGGTGCTTTCCACAGCTTGCTTTTTTTTATAGCTTCTAGTCCCAAGTTGCCTAAACATCATTCTCTCTTTTTTAAATAAAACAGAATAAAACTTCAAGACACATGAATTTCTATAGAAACCAAATTGCCATTTTATGTACTTAAAGGAGGGGATTTTTAAAGGCACCTGCAGTATTTTATTAGTTGACTTCTTTTTCTGTAAGCTTGCTAATCAGCTTTACTTCATGCATTTTATTGTAAAAAAGACATGATTTGAGAAAACAAACTGGGCTCTGGGAACTCATCACTTCTGGAAGACACTTAATTCAAATTGAAGGTAGGATATCTAAGTCCTCTTGTTGGCTTAAGAAAAAGCCTTCCTGATTTACTGTTAAAGAGGCTGAATTTGCAGTGTGTAAAATCCAGGAACTCAGCTAGGTTAGAGCATTCGTGAATAGAAATCCAATAGATGGCGATGTTGGATTGTCAAAGACAGGTCTCCATTCCCTTGTAAAACCGATGCACTTCCTACTGAAATCAGGGCTGAAGCTCCCCATCTCACGACAGCGCAGGACTGGACTCTAAGCTAACTAGAAGAAGAGGGATGAACTTCTCCACAATTATAATCTCAGCCTCCAGACCATATGCTAAAATTACTTTTTGGGACAGCCTTTTTGATCTTCACAGTGAAGAAACCAAAGCTCAACAAATCAAGCAAAGAAAAAATAATTACCATTTTCCAGAGGTCATATAAAGTTCAGGCTCTTTGCTAGAATTAAACATTTGCACACAAGGCTCAGTGGAATCAAATTATTGTTCTTCCCAAAGAATATTTTAAAGGAAATTGTGAAATAGGCAATTAAAGGCTTCTTAATCACAGATATAAATCAAAGTTTTACTATATCCACTTTTTACATTGACTTATTAAAGAAATTGTGAAGGATTCTTATTAATTTTGAACATCCATTCTCTTTTTCTCCATGTATTTATTGGCTGGAGTCCTATAAAGATTATGGGAATTACTAGATTGGGAGCATGTTCTTCATTGGCCAAGTTAATATATTTTGACATTAGAATTTTCCAGTAACACCACCAGATTTCCTTTCCCTGTCACCTTCCACTTATCTGAATGACCCTATCCCAGTATTTTTTTAAGCCTTCCATTATTTTCATTAGTTTGATTCAAGTTCACAGGGTATCAAATAAGGGTCCTACCTGTTAATTAAGACTATTTTTTGCCTTTATCACTGTTTACATATTTCATAGAGGTAGGAAGCTCATTGTTCAGCCAGTGTAAATGAAGTTGTCTCATTTGAGCTCAAAACTGTGCCAATTCACATAATCAGATTATTTAAAGCGGGAATTGCCACCTGTTGGGATTGCATGCCCTACAGGTGACGTCCGTCTGGGCCAGGCTGTTTCTTACACTGGCTTCAGACTCACACCCTTAACAATGCTAATGGAAAAGTGAAGTGACTGAGACACATTTGTAATCTCTGTGGAGTTCATTGGTTACAGGAACAAATAAAAAATGCAACTTTAACATTAAGCCAGTGCTTGATTATACTTAGTAATGTGTATTATTGTGAATGACTAAAAAGCAGAAAAAATTGTTTCGGATTAGTCTTATTAGAACTGTGTACTCAAATTTGAATGTGGTGTTCCTAAAATTATGAATATGCTAGGAAAAAAACAAACCACAGACTACAACTGAATATATATAGAACCTAACCTTATGCTTTTACAACCAAGGCAAGAGAATAGAGGAATGCAGGTGCCTCTAAATTGACATAATAGCCTTGCTTTTCTCTACAGGGAGCCTTTGCTTATCTCCTCATTTTAGTTATAAACCAACCAGATAAATGTGGTATGACAAGTTGTCCTGTGGTCATTAGGATGAATAAAGGCTGATTTATGGATCTGCAACCTTTATCTCTTAACACTCCCCCCTTTCACTTGGTGTTTTTAGCACCCTCATTTGTTTTCCATGCTGTACTCCCACATGCCCTGTTCCTGTCTTTATTTGCCTGTCTTGTTTGGCAAATGGGAGCACGTGGCTTAGCTGCTTCTGGGTTATGTGTGTGCTGACTAGCTAGTCAGCATGTACAAGGGTAGTATCCAGCAGGCTTTGAAATTGGCCAAGGAACAGACTTACAAAGGTCTTTTGAGAGGAGGCACTAATTTGGGGCCCTTCCCGCTTCAGCCACAAATTTTTATAATGTAGAATTGATTATCTTTCTTAATTTAACTTCTTGTTCAATTTGGTAGAAATCAATGAGGAGGTTCAAAGGCTAATAAGAAGAGGACGGGAAAGGAAACTGATGGATGGACAGACAGAATGAATCTGTGAGCCTCATTTCTTTAAAATACCAGGGTAAAGATCATGTAAGTTAATGAGCAGTATGTTATTTGCAAATCTTTATATATATATTCATATATTCATTTACAATTAAAGTGAAAGCAGCTTTGCATAATATATTGGAGTAAGGTCTCTGTTCCTGAATCCAGAATTTTCTATGAATAGGCTAGACCGTATCTATTTTTATACCTAGAATTCATTCCCTGTTTCCCAGAAAATGTTACACCCTGTCCAATATATATGAACTTTGTTGATGCCTTTCAAACGTCATGTTTGTTCTCAGCTGACTGGCAGAACTATCTACACAGGCAGAAGAAAGGAGTAAAAAATTTCAGTACACTTTACCACAGAAAGCATGGTTAATGACATTTTGCTTACTGTGTGTTCAGAGAGAAATTTTTCTCCCATTTCATAGACAAACCAATAATTACACATCCCAAGAGAATAATGAGAGAGTTTAGAGCTGTTTGCATGTATAAATATACAAACCTAAAATAGTAAGTAATGGATAGAGAATGCTTAAGAAGATATATCATTGCTGTCTGCTTGTAATGTCAGCTGAGCAGATGGCTCTAGAGAGCCACTTATATGTAAAATAGCTGTTCCTCTTCTGTGAGCCTTTGGAGGTTTTCCTTCATACTTAACATATTTGCTGAATGCTATGCATAGGTCTGCTAGAAAGTATTAAATTCTTACAAGTCTATGGAAAAATACTTGACAAAAGGAAAAATATGCCTGCATGCATAAGGGTTATCTAGGATGATAACAAAAACCCCCAACAACATACTCTCGGCTATGGATTGTTTGCAATGTGTGGAGAGAGCTAGGTGTTTGGCAATGGGATGTAATACAGACTACCTGAGAGCAGAAAGCTGCCTGCTGGCATGTACTGGGGCATTGCTGGGAGGACAGAATGTATCCTGAAACCCTGCCTTCTCCAAGGACCTTGGTATATGCTGCAGGCAGGTATCTCCAAACAGTTGGGATCCACAATCTAGATACATCTTCTCAGAGTAGGTGCATCAACTGTTCTTTGGAGCAAAGACTAAAGCTCCCTCTTAAAAAAAAAAAAACAGTTGGAGGAGGCCCAATAGTCACAGAATGGCAATTGGCATAGCAGTCATTCTAAGAGGGACTCGTGGGTTCAATTTTTTCTTCACTCTAAGGACTGCCTTAAACCCTAGAGAAAAAGTTTTGCTGGGTGTTTCCTGTAGAAGCCATGCCACTGTATAGCTGAGACCTCAAGATGCATTGTGCAAGGGGGAGGGAATGTCATGCCACAGTGCTGTGCACGGCTGTCTGAAAGGGAGATAACCTTGGTCTCTGCTCCTTGCACTGTCTGCAGATTATTATACAGCCTGGAGGTGAAACATAACCCAGTCATTAAGGCAGAGGCTAGAATTTTCCTGGGTTAGTGCCCTGACCACTATGTTGTTCCTTCAGGTGTTTTTACTGATCTTGGGATTCATGACTTACCTTTTGCACAAATAACATGCTTCACAAGGGAGGTAACTAGCACCCCGTCCAGTCCCCAAAAAGTCATAGGGAGTGGAGACATTTTTGGGTTCTGATAAAGTGATTTCAACTGGCATGATGTCTCTTCATATTCTGAAGTATTTCTTTTTGACCACTTGAGGATAAAAGTGGTGTTTCTTTGGCTAATGCATCATCCCCGCAATACCATGTTCTGCCCTACAAAGTGTGTGAGCGATAACATTGCCAGCATGTTTTGGAGAAAAGGTAAGCATATCTGTTGCTGAGTGTATGAAAACAGAATCCAGTTTATTCTCATGGGAACAAGCTGGTCAGTTCGTGGCCACTAACAGGAATAAGCAGTTGTTAGTGTTCCAGTACTTTCATACCATAGCTCCTGTGGATTATCATCTCCTCTGTTGTGCAATTTTATGCTCCTTTGTCTCAGGTGAAAGTGAAGCACAAAACGGAGAGCAGAGAGCACATCTGTTGAATAGAAAGTTGCTATTTTTACATTTCCAAAGTAGAACTGCACTTTATAATATTAATGTCTCCTCTTCTCTCTCTGTCACATTTGGAAAGATAATAGAAAACTGCATTTCCAAAGAGTAAAGAATGTAGAATGCTCTAGAGTTTCTGTCTCATTCAGTTGGATTGATTTTACCATAACTCTTTTCAAAAATAAGAAGCACTTGTGATAGCTGAGTGCATTGAAGCTTAATGGGTTTAATTTATGTGCAGCTGGGCTGTAACAGTACTCTGTGAGCTATTACAGCTGTGCCTCTCCACGGAATGGCTCTGTACAAGCCCCTAGTTAGTGATTAAGCTCCACACAGTAGCTTAACCTGGAGAAATTCACAGTGTTATATGAACACCTTCGGTGCTAAATAGCAGCAACTCCTCTTTGGAGGCAAATCTATTTGCCCACAAAATGGGATCATGAGAAGGTCTGTTAATATGCATAAAAAGTATCTCTGATGGAGCATAGTTGCATCTGATAGACCATCATGGTGTGCCAACTGCCATTTCACTAGATGTGGATGTTCTGCTTGTCAAATTAATTTTGGCTATACTAAAAAAAATGGGCTAATATGGGCTTGTCCCACAAGGTGTGATGGTAATACCCTGACCCAAATAGTTTTTCCTTTAAAGGAAAAGATTACAACAAATGAAGGACTAACAAAAGGAAGAGGGTGATTTTTATGGCCTCATTTGGGCTGGCTTTGCATGGTGGAGGTCACAGAAGATTCCAGTGGTAAAAATAAAGACATTGAGAATAGATTTGCTCTGGAGAAGTCAGTTGACCTTGCAAAGGTTTCATATTTTAAGGTGGTATATCAGACTTTCCCCTCTGTAATCTTTGTGATCCCTCCTTCAGGTCCTTTTTTTTTTTTTTTTTTTTCTCATTTTTACAATCAGTTTTATTGCCTGCACCTTCATTTAAGTGGTGCCTGGAGATGTAGTAGGTGTTGTTGTCAGCTTATGAGCAGATGTGACATGACTCTTTTGAAGTCTTGCATAGTTTAGCACATTTGCTTGGATGGGTCCCCACTGGTACAGTGTTGCTTGGTATAAGCGGCTGTATGGTACCCTATAAAAATGGGAGTTCATGAGATGAAAAGTCAAAAGCTTAGAAGAGCAGTGATCTGTTAGTTTTTGGAAGTCATGTAATATCATGCATGACTATGGAGAGCCTGTCACAGCAAGATATGTACATAACCTGGCAAAAAGCTTGGAGAAGAGATACATATTTTGGAGAAATATTAGGAATCCTTCCATCTCATATTTGTTATAGTTACAAGTTGTAGACTCTCCAGTCTTATGATTTGATTGGGTAGTGACTAAGAATGAGACACAGTTTGTGACAATTTTATCTAAAGTATGTATTGGGTATTGCCTGAATTTGTTCTCACCTTTGTTATCCCTGGTTGCTGTGCTGGAGACTACGGTTTGTCATTCCTTCATCTGTCCGATGCTAGGGGTTGTATGAGATGATCCCTTAGGATTTGGCCTGATGAATATGCTAAGAAAGATGGGCCGGATGTAAATGTCTGTCTTAGAAATGGCAGAGCATATTTGTTTTGAATGCCTGTGATTATTTCCAGCTTCTTGTTTTCCAGCTTCAACATGGTGAATAAACTTTTTTCCCCTTCTTGTTTTCCCTAGTATCAGAAATCCCGAAGCAGAGCTTCTCTCAGTTTCCTCTTTCCTTGGCAAGGCAGAAGAACCTAGTCATGTCCCCAGGGAGGTTGCCCTTAACATACTGGCAGGACTTGAGCTTGAGGAAGGGAAGCACTACAGGGGCTTGAGCCACCGTATGTTTTGCGTGCAGTTCAAATGTTCCTCCCACACTAGGTAGGACACGGGAAGAGGAGCAGTGCTGTGCCTAGCTGTGAGAGAAAGCAAGCAAACAGGGGTGGATGAGTGCGTGCTGCTGACCCATCAGAGTCCAGCAGCTTTCCCAACTCAAACTTTCAGAAGAGCAGTGTAACTCTTGGGGAAAAATATTACTGTCTGCCTGTAGAATGCCTTCTCTTCTCCGTTCTTTAAGGCTTAGGGACATGTGTCTTGGGGTTATTGTCTCTCTGAGGATTTTGGTATATGATTCATAAGGTTAAAGGCAATGGATATTCTATGGACTGGCATGATATTGATGCAAATCTTCTCCTCCTGGTCAATTACAATGTTTAGAGAAAGCTGTTATTTTAAGTGTTAAAATGGCTTAAATTCTCTTTTTATAGATAAAAAAAAAAGCAGTAAGGGAACTTTCCTTGAAGTTTTTGTAATATTACATGTAAAAATGTTCAAAGATGTTAAGTGCTCATAAGTCACTTCAGTGTGGGATAAAAGCCTATCTGATTTAATAGGTAATTACAGAACTATGTCATTGTTTAAGGAGCTTAAATGATAATCAGAGATCACACGGCCTTTGTTAGGACTAGAAACTAATTAAAAGCATGATCAGACTCTGAGAGCTACATAGTTAAAGGCTTTAGAGTAATGGAATGCT
This sequence comes from Eurypyga helias, assembly GCF_000690775.1. Taxonomy (NCBI): domain Eukaryota; kingdom Metazoa; phylum Chordata; class Aves; order Eurypygiformes; family Eurypygidae; genus Eurypyga; species Eurypyga helias. Next base: position 12,377 of record NW_010270964.1, read on the forward strand.
ATTTATTCTGAAAGTATGCAGTATCACTTAGAAATTCTCAAATATGGATAACATTACTTGGATTTACTTTATACTACACAAGTCATGTGTGACTCGAAATTTAGCTGAAGTGTGCTGTCAGGTGGTTAAATTAAACAGATTTGTTTCCAATTAACAGTAATTTTGAAGAAGCTTTACAGTACCCCAAAATTTGACAGACTACTCTAGGTTCCCTCCAAAAATTGTAACAATAGGTTAGAAATACAGTTCTCTGCCATATAGAGGCCCAAAGAGAATAACTTCAAACTAGTGTATCACAACTAGATAGAATATTCTTTATGGCAACCTCAATTTGCAACAAGAATTTGTTTATCTGTTTTATAATAGTTTTAAATTTTATAAGCATTGTACTTTTAAGAGGAAATTACTGCCTTCCCCACAACCAAAATGGAATTATTGGCCAAAATTTTAATTACGATAAGACTGCAAATATGCTTATGTGGTTCTTACTATAACATATGACCATGGGAAGATCTTGAAATGTGAGTTGCCTGTCATTGCTCACTGAGCTGGGGATATTTCATCTAACCACAAGCCACGTCCATCCCTGTCAACTTACTGAGAGAATACACATTTAAGGAAACAGGAGGAAGTGGCTTTCCCTTGGGACCAAGCATTGTTAAAGTGTCCCTAAATGTTTTTGGTAACATCTGTTTATGGTTCATTCTCTGTTTCAAGCTTTAAAAAAAAGCCACTAAAATTCCTAATAAGTAAAGTCTTGGTTGGAGGAAGGAGTAAATACCAATTTTCACAGATTGTACCCCTTTATGTAAAAAGGTCGGTCATTGGTTTCATGGTTCACACGTAATTGCAAGAGGTGAAAATAACTTCCGAATGTTACCTAAAATGTCCTAGAATATATTTTCCAGATTTCTGTTACAGTACTGTATTATTGAGCTGAAAAATATTAATGAGAGTGAAATTAACACTACTCCATTGCTTTGACACTTTCTCTTCTTATGAGAGGCAAAGTAAAAGCCTCTACATGGGCAATACCAGTTTCGAAGTGTGCTGAAAGAACCAGGGGCTCGGCGTACTTGTCCTAAGGCTGTGTTTTGGGCCTCCAGCGGTCAGTGCTCTTTTGTGCTCTGTCTGTGACACTGTTTATGAGGTATTTGGAGAGATTTATGAGTGTTACTTTTAGAAATCAGATCCTCTGGTAGCCTGTATGTTTATAGGACACTTACTAATGTGCTGAAATGTAGATTGTGAGCTCTCATCATTGCTGGTATTTTCGAACTTTCAAAAAAGAACATGGTGAAGGATAGAGGAGTTATGTATGTTGGTAATAAGGGAATCATGGAAGGAAAGCAACTGCGGAGAGATTCAAGAGCATCCTCAGAGTTACAGTGGCAAACCTAACTGCTATGAGTGTTTTATTTTGAAGTGAAAATTGTGATGAAGGAACTTGGCTGAATTCCAGTCCTATAGTAATAGCTGCAAGTGTTTAAATTGTTGCGAAATTACTTTAATCTTTGACATTGTTTTCCAATTCTAAAGTGCTAATGTACAGTGAACTACCACAACAACAAGAATTTACAGGCAAAATCAGCGGCCACCAGTACCCTGGAGAGGTATAAACAACACTGCAGTGCTCACCTCCACTCTCCGGCATCCACACACGTGGCTAGCACACATGTACACACACACATTCGTACACATTTCCCCTGCCCACCCCCGTATTTATACATTCTTCTATATACATATGTGTTTGGCTGTTCCACAGCACTTCCACAACAGCTAAGTAGTTAGATGTGTACTTCCCTGGGTTTATGCGGCGCCTTCCCTACATTCTGTTCGTGCTTCAGTAGCTTCCCTGGCAATTGACTGGGAATATGGTTAGCCCCTACACTTGGCCTCTCTCATGACATAAGACTGCCTGTTCCTCACTGGCTTCCTTCTAGTGCTGTAACACTGAGAAACTGTGCAAAGGTCTATTTCTTCACCTGGGCTAAATGTCAAGCAGGTTAGTGTACAAAGAGAACGGACTTGAGAATCTGCTCATTCCAGCATCATGTTTGCTCTACAGTCAGTTTTGCCATTCAGTGTGTCACAGATGGCCTCATGGTCCCCATTGCTGGAAGCTTGGCTGCCAGCAGGAACGTGTCCGTTGCGCTCTGTTAAGAGATTGAAGGTAAAGAACTGGCATGGGTCCTTTTGCCTGCTGCCTTCCTGCAGGGGGCTCAGGAAAGAGCTGGAGTTTTTCCATTCCTGAAATGTGCACATCTCCATGTGTGGGTGAGTGATTTTGCTCAGGTAGCCAGGGCTGGGAGATGCTGAAGACAATGTCCTCTGACTGCCACTTAGGAAACTCCCGCTGTCTTCCAGAGAGTCCTTCCTAGGGTGTTCAAAGGAGCACCGATTCCAGTTTCTGTAGCTGTAGGCCCACCACCCCAGCTGCTTTCGACGGTGGCACTGGCATTTTAGGATCTGTATAAAAGCCCTCTTGAACTCTTTGCTTGAGCAAGGGTAGATGATTGGATTCAAGCAGCTGTTAAAGTAGCCAAGCCAAAAAATCACCTTGAAGATTGTTTCAGGGGGCTTCAGAGCCGAAAACAGAGATCCTGTCCAGAAGAAACAAGCAGAGACAATATCTGAGATAATTGGTTTGCCTGCCTTTAGGAAGGGTAAATGTCCCACCACATTACTGTTAGAATCTGTTTATTAAAAATCCTTAATGCATGTTGCTTTCATTTTTGGTCATGTTATTTTTGTTATTTTTAAAACTAATAAGGAAATGCTTTCCACCATCTGAAAGCTAAAGGAGCACATAATTAATGTAGAATTAAGAATTAAAACAATGAGAGATCAAACCTCCATTGTCCAGGCTGTTGCACATGGAATAAGGCTGTGCCTTCTTCAAAGAGCTTTTGAATGTCATTTTTGAAGAAAAAGATCAAACTGTTCCCAGGCTTCCTGGAAGGAGTGTGTTCAGACATACCTTATAACTTCTAACACATTCTCTGGCAGCTCCTAAACATCACCCTATTTATCTAGATTTTTATGATAGTACTGATCTCTTGAAACCTGAAGTTGACTAGAATACTTCCCATAGCCCAGGCATTCATAAAAATGGTGCAACCCAAAGAAAGAGGTTATTTTATTAATACTTCCTCTTCTGCTCACAACCAAATAATTTCCCTAAAGAGGCTGCCCAAATGAAAAGCTCATACTGGGAAATCCATTTCATGTACTTTTAGTGTTAAAAACATGCAATTGATCATCTAAATTTAGCAAGTGGGGCTTTATATAAGTATGTGTGACATTTTTTAAGCAAAACAGGCATTCAGCAGTTACCCAGCGAGGAAAACACCTTTGTGTCTGACTAAAGTAATCAAAGAGCAGGGGTTCAGGAGAGAATTCCTATTTCAGAAACTGCAGTTAGGTTTTAAGAGTTTTTGAAAGGGAAGGTGACAGTCAAGCCTGAATGTCACATCTCTGCGAAGAGCGACCTTTTACACTGGAGTGGTTTCACATTTACTGGGCTGTGAAAGCAGCTGAGTCAGTTGTGACTGTCAGCATGCCTTTGCAGGGAGGGATGTGATTCTAGGCATATTTCCCATATCGTAGCAATGTAGAGGCCATGGCTTGGGCTTCAAAACTATGCAAAAACACTTCCTAACTTCCTGGGTATATAGCTCTTATGTGCCACAGCAGATACTGCTGTTTATCTAGGTGACAGTGCTGGCCTGGTGTTGACTGCAGGGGTCTGAGTCACCTTACAGAATCATAGAATCACAG
>NW_010270965.1:0-11989 GCF_000690775.1 Eurypyga helias
AAATTTAATTAAATTTAAAAAATTTAAAAATTTAATTAAATTTTATTGATAAGCAGGGTGATATCAAGAATAAAATTTTAAAACTTATCTTCATGTACCACAGTTTAGCATTTAACCTTCTAACTTTTCATTTATGTATCGTCATAATTCTTATCTCAGTAGTACACAGTTTTGATTCTGGATTATGCTAGCTTCAAAATTTTTAAGGTTGCCTGGAGGTGATTTTTGTTAGATTACAGTAGGCCTCAACTAATTTTAAGAGCAGAATGCTATGTACTCACAGCTCTTTTAAACTGTGTTAGTCCTCATACAAGAGGAGGTTGACCACTGCTGGGAGATTATTTGTTATATAATGTCATTACACACTATTAAGATTTGAATCATGAAGTCACTTTTCAAACTACCTTTGAAAGATGAAAAGTTTGAAGAAGTTCAGAATAAGCTAGAAATTATGGCTGTGAATTGTGAACATGTAGGTTGTTTTAGCAGTGTGGCATGTATAGTCTCAAACATATAATTTCGGTTATTTTCATTGTTGTTCTGCTAAGCACTTGAAAGTAATTTTGTTTCATTTTGTATTTGCTTTCTATTTGTGTATTATACTGGTTTGTGTATTTTTTAATTAACATAGTGAAAATCCACTTACACTGCTTTGGAATTACATGTGTTGCACATATTATGTGTGTTTTGAATACCTTTCCTGTAAATTACTTTTATTTTTAGTATGAACAGCCAGACTGTAAAGAAGATGGAGATCCCAGAATCATTCAAGCACAATTAAAGAGAGAAGTAATGGACTTCTGTGATGACTTCAGTGATGATGATATTCTGGAAACTTCTGTAAAAAAATGTGACAGAAGGAAGCCTTGCAATGCAAATAATGTAATGGTAACGAAGGGACAGCTTTCCTTAATGCAGTGTGGGTTCTCTAAGTTGTTGCAGAGAGAAATTGAAACTGCTAGAGATGTGTGTAATAATTCTAACTCTCATCATTCATATTCTGATGATCAGATGATAAGAACAAATGTAGATAGCAAGCATAGTGATTTTCAGAAATGTCAAAGCCATGTGCCTGTTTTGGCACATGGGAAAGCTGCTCAGTCACCACACGAAACTGATAAACAAGGTACACGTAGCACAGGCTGGCTTGTCTTATCAGGCTCTGACGAGGAAGAGGATAGTGAGAGTGAGAACCAATGCATATCGAAGCAAAGTGATGTAGTCATTGAGACTGAATGGAGTTCTGAAGAAGATGTCATCTCTCCTACCCAAGTTCCAGCATACCAGCAACCAGTGCTTACTAAAAAACTTGAAATTTACAGGTCAGCATCTGAAAATTGTGAAGAGTTCAAAAAAGATAAGGGTAGGTTCGTATTTAGGAGAGACAGTAGACAACTTGGATTCCATAGTACTGGCGCAAATTTCAGTGAAGTCATGTCTTCTGAAGGCATCAAGAGCAGCACAAGAGATTTGAAAGTGGCAAGTGACGTAAGTGATGAGTCTGATGATATTGAAATCTCCCATAATTCTGAATCAAGAAAGTTAAGAAGTGTCAGCTTTCTGAAATGGAAAAAAAGGCATACCCATAACGATGGACTAAGAAGCTTCCCGAAATCGCTGCTACAATCAAAGCAGCCCAATAGAAAGGAGAAGGAAGGTGATTCTCAGAATATAGATGAATTTTCATCCTCTGAAGATAACTTACCAGTTGAGAAAATTCATGCCAGAAAGCAAAGCTATAAATGTAAAAGACAGAGAGGCAGAGTTCAGTTTGGCTCTAAAATGGTTCATCCTATTCAAGATACCTCTGTTGCAGAAATGAAGTCTAGCAATTATGCTGTGCGTAGAACCTCTGCAAGTAAAACTGAATTTGAACATCGTGAGCAAAATGTGGAATCGATGGACCGATACTTAGGTAACTAGTAATTTAATTTCTTTGATTTTATTTCAACTATAATTTTTTTATATTTTATAACACGTAATTTTCACATATATTTTTAGCATGTTTTATTAATCATTGTGGGCAAGTTTCAAGTTCTTCCTGCTATACATGTCTTTGTTATAAGACACTAATAAATGCTCTGCTAAATTATTTAGTAATGTCTTTCTGTGTTTCTCTTTTTACCTATTGGCCCTACTTGCCTGTCTTCTGAAGTGATGGGTTGCTTTGTAGTATTTTGTTAAACACGTGCTGTCTGAAATATGCAAAGATTGAAGATCTATTAAGAATTCACAAATCTAAATATTTGAACTGTAAAACCTTAAGTCTTGACAGGGCTGTTAGGTTGGGTTTTTTTAAATGTATGTAAGTTTTTATTCATGTGATTTGGGAGTTTGAAATACCATGTGGAATTGGTTGTGTTAGGAGTCTTAACTTTAAACATGAGTATTGCAGCCATTGAATCACAGGTGCCCTGAAACTTCTCTTGTCCATCTGAAAAATCCATGCTGAAGTGGAAGTTGGGATAAATCTGAATAAGTCTAACGACTTGTTCATTTCATAGAGCCAAGAAACTTGCTGCTGAGTGAAATCATAACAAATTTTACAACTTTCATGTAAAACTTTTGAAGTCACAATATTCTATAGTGCAACTGCAGGGTTTTGGAATTAATCTTTGATTATATCTTTCTCCTAATACATCAGATGGTGTTCAAGAAGTGGCATACATTCATTCAAATCAGAATGTGGTTGGATCCAGCAAGGCTGAGAATCGCTTGAGCCGGTGGGCAGTGCGAGACGTATTTGAGTTGAAGCAATTTTCCCAGCTCCCTGCTAATGTAGCAGTCTGTAGTGCCAAGGTAAAGAGAAATGTTTGGGAAATGTTGTTTTTACTGTTTTTAGCCTCATTTTTCATCCTAAAAAGCTCTAACAAACTTGTTTTTCTGTTAATGGCCACCATGAATGATCAAAGCCCTTGAGGATGGGAGGAGGCGGAGGCTCAAATGGAGGTCTAATAAATTACTTTTGTGTTTTGTTTTCTGGTTTGGGGTTTTTTTGTTGGGGTTTTTTTTAACACTAGCCAGCTCTGAAGTAGTTGGGAATTAAGCAGCAGAGCACCCTCTGTGGGATTTTTCTGAGGGAAATGGCAAGATTAAAGATTGTCTGTTTGAAATCAAATTCTGTGCCATGTTTTTCTGATTTGTGGCTTCAAAAACTTCAGTGTGCCCTGGATCCAGTTAACGAACATCCACTTGCCACAGTACATGCCGGAATCTCTGTGGTGTGGAAAGGCAAACATAAATCACTCTGCAGATTTTTATTATTTTTTTTTCTCCTGGGTGAACACATGCAGCTCCTATAATTGGTTAAAGTAATGGTCATTATTGTCTATGCTTCATGTTTGAAACATAAAACTGTAGTTTACTGGGAGTGCTCATTTGCAGCAACAGATACATTTCATGCTTTTTGTTTGTCATGCTTCTTGATTAATTACATTTGGAAGACATACAAATCTGAAATAAATTCAGGTACACCTTCCAGGTTTTTGGTCTTATTACCTCGTGGTTTTAATCTACGCTGATTATCTGGACACTTTGTTGTTTGCCTTGTAATAAACATTTGCCATTTCCTAGACTGATTCTTAAGATAAACCACAAGCATAGAGTAAGTAATTGGTGAATGTGCACTTTAGCCTTTACAAACATATTAGCAATCACTATAGCAATAGTAGATGGAAGACTGTCATTCTGGAGTGTTGAACATCTGCAGTGGCTAAAAGAGTTTCTTGAGTGTTGTTGGATGTACTGTATTTAATTATACCATTAGCAGGGATGCCAAAGAATTTTTGCACTGGGAAGATCAAACCAGGCCAACCAGTAAAAGTGAGGCCTTTTCAATTCTAACACATTTGCATTAGAATGGCCCTTGCTAATGGAAAAGTTGGTAAAAAAATACTCAAGAATACTGTAGAAACGTCCTTATTTAATGGCAATGGCTGGCAACATTAATAAAACTAAATATAAATGAGAAAGACTGATGAGAGTACTTTGAGTAACTATCTTTTGATCTACCTATGTTCAAAACTAGTTCCTGGGAGTCATTTGTATTGTTCATGTAACTTATATCTCATTATTTAGAATTTGTGTGACTGAAACTGTTACAAATTAACCTCTCTTGATTAACTCGTCAGTCAGTTTTTCTAAGGTATCTATTTGTCACTCAGAAGCAACAGTAGTAACAATTCTCTTGGAGATTTAAGTAGGAAGAAAAGCATCAATAGCTGAGAAGGCCACCTCTTCCTTTGCTTCCTGTTCTTTCTTTGACATAGAGGCACTAATCTAGAAATCATCCCTGGATGGCTGCCTGTTATTAAATGGGGAGCTTTGAATTTTTTATGCTAGGCTTAAAAAAATAGCTGCTAGAGTTTCATAGACAACTTTGAAATACGATCTACTTAAAATGTTACTGCTACTATTTACCTTTTTCATAATTTTATTTTTATTTTAAAAGGCGTTCTAAGAAAAACATCATCATTGTTGCTCTTATGACCATCAGTCTTTGGTCATTTTTCACTTATTTGCCGTCAGTTTAAGTGAAGACATTCAACGTCAGAGTAACTAATTTGTATTGTAAAGAGAATGCTGATTTCAGGTGAAGTTTAATAAAAAAATTTTTCCACGGATTAAAGTAACATTATGTGTAGTACTAAAAATATAGCTGAACAGTTCAAGTTTCTATCATTATTTTTGGATAAATAAAATGAGAGTATCAAATACTCGAATATTAATGGTAACCTGATAGTTATTAAAAGAAAACCAAAACATTTGTCAGCTTAAACTTCTCACACTGATGTTACTTTGTGGTATCACTGTTCTAACTGTTTCACAGGAATTGTGTACCTGTTTCTGTTTGCTCTGAGTACCAGTGATCACATTTTTAATGAGAAGCTTTTTTTAGTGTATTTATATTGAAGCTTCATTTGATAGCTTCTTGAAGGCTCCTGAATAATGCCCTGATAATATTTATATCTCTTATAGTCACATTTAATCAAATTGTCTTATTTCTGAGTAGGCGTGATCACAAAAATGTTACCTTACTTTCATTTCATAGGTAGGTTCTTTGGGACAAAAGTAAAATATCCTTTGTGTTGTTCAGTTCATCTATGCCAGCTCTGTCTTCCTGCTTTGCAGTTTTGCTCTGCAGTCTGTCTGTAATAATGGATTTCTGACTTCAATTTTAAATACATTTTTCAAGAAATGATTAGTATCTCTGGGGAAGGTATGCAAGAACTAACAAAGTATTCCATTTTAGTGGATGAGTTGTAAGTTGGGAAATAGAGCTTTTCCTACAGATCTTCTTTGAAGACTGAGTGACACATTTTTGCTTCCTGCTTACATATGAATCTAGAATGACAGGTGTCATGTTACAATAAGTAATAAGCAAAAAGCAATAAATAATAAGCAAAAATAATCAATTAAGATAACCTTGTAAAAACATTGACAATTTGATTTCTTGCTATTGACTAGTTGTCACATTTTGGCTTCACTAAATTCCCATGAACTTTTACATCCTATGTTAAGTTCTTTGGTTTAAGTAGTTTATTTATGGAAATTAGATTAATATGAATAACAGCAAAAATAAGTTGCTGGGAAGCAGTATAAAAGAAGTAGTTGTCTTGGTTTTCTCCATCAAGTAGGTAAAGGGAGTATCAATCAGGTGTATTCATCCTTCATTTAATGCTCAAGCATGGAGACTAATGTAGTTACTTGAGTTGTAGAAACTGCTTAAAAATGGAGCAGACTGCAAAACCTCTGGGACTCTTCCTTCAAAGTGAGAGAGTTTGTATGGAAGAAGATCCTTGAGAGCCAGGGTAGAATGGATGGGAGGCAGGGAGTTATGTTCCTCAAAGAGAATTTTGAAGGTATGTGGAATGACTTATTTAAGAATATAAGTAACCTTGAATTTAAGTTATAACTTTCAAAAAGTTATAAAAAGTGTAAGATTCAGGATAAGAAAATATGTTTGTCTTCGTGTCAGCCTCTTTAATTTAATTTCAGATCTGTGTTACATCTGAACTGTTGGCACTAATGTAATTCATAGTGAAGTCTTTCTTAACCTTTTAAACTGTAGGTTTCAGTCAGGCGTATTTTTAAATCCAGTAATAAGTAGACTGTCTTTAATGTTTAATGTCTTTAATGTCTATTAAATGTCTTTAATACATGTGCTAGTATTCCTATACCCCAGCTACCTTTTCTTGAAGTAGCAGCAAGTTAAAATACTATGTTCTATTATTCTGTACCATTAAAGGCTTGAGGGAACAAAAACTTGGTTCTTTCAATGAGAAATAGGTTATACTACAGTTTCTTCAGTCCTTGCTTGCTTTGCGTTCCAGGTTCCATAACGGTCCTGTTACATGGCTCCAAGACTGCTGCAGAGCCTTTGACTCTTCTTTCTCCCAAGGTGGTAGGGAGTGCAGTCATACTCTCTATTTTTGTTTGTTATAAAAGGAATTGTGAAAATTGACTAGTTTAGCTAGAGTGTTCATGTTCATAATACTGAATGCTTATTTAGTGTGTATTTCTGTGATTTACATGTGACTATCAAAAATTAGGTAGCAGCGATCAGAATATGAAGTCTGCTATCAAGAAATAAAAATAGAACATCATGAGAGCTCTGTCATAACTTATTAGCCATGAAAGGTAAAGGAAAATCTAAAAGTAGTAAAAGTAACAGTATAAAGTGTGCATTAATTATACAAGCAAGAGAATAAACCATATTTTGGTTGAAATCTTTAGTCAAATTAAGTCCTGTGCAGTATCTGAGTTAGAGAGATAACTGCGTGAAGATAGTTTGTATGTGACAATAGTAGAAGCAAACAAATGTGAAAGGTTTTATCGCAGGATCTTGAAGAAACTAAAATAAATTGTGGTTTTTGGGGAGTATCATCCCTTTGTCACGGAAGTCCATGGAGTGGAAGAAGATTCTATAGCTGTATGTGAGTTGGAGTAGCATTTTTGATGAAGAGATACTGTTGTCTTAGAGGGAGCTTTCAGAAATAATCATCTACAGCAGTGGATATCTGCTTACACTTTATTTTACAAGTATAATCAGGGAGGTACTTAAGACTAATTTTTTTTTTTGATAGACATGGTATTTATGTACTTAGTATTCTATATTTAAGAGCTATCTAGAATTACAGTAAAAATATTTTAACTTACTAACAACAGTTCCTGAATTGTACATACCATCTTGTGTCTGAAGATTATCCATAGACCTCAACTCACAGTGTCAGATCAATGTAGATTTTGAGAAGAAAAGACAGAAGAATAGTGTGATAATCGTCCCTCAAACAATTGATGTATCTGGTAGGGTTGCTTATGTGGAAAGCACTGAAGTGTAAATAATTAGAGGTGTTTAGGAGCCTCAGTGATCAAAACAAAGCCAGGGATTTTTGTTCCATGCAGAGTTCTGGCAGACAGTTGCTCCTGAAGAAATTTTGGAGATACAGATTGTACCTCTCAACCTGCTCTGTAGTTGTAAACATTTGTTCTACATCCGCGAACCTAAGGGTCTCAGAAGGCAATGAAGCGACTCTTTTTGCTCTGGCCATTTATAATCTTTCATACCAAGTGTAAGTGTTGAGGCAGAAATTATGGTTGGATCCCACAATACAGGGAGAAATCACTTCAGTCTGCTAAAGATCTGTGGGTAGAAAATACATGTCACTTAATGTGGCAGATACTCACTCCTTTAAAGATTACTGAGGAGTGGTGTTTGTTGCTTCCTTATGCATATGACTACAACATACACTTGATCTGCTATTTCATGGAAGATCATTAGTAACCAGGGTTTTCTAGTCATCTCTGTAGAAGTCTGAGTGAAGAAGATTATATTAAAAATAAATCTATTGGAATAAATAGCATGCTTTTCCTGCATTATTTTGTGCATTTTTTTTAGGCTCGTTTAATGACATTGAGTCATCGTAGTTCTGCATTTCCGTTTCAATTCAAGTCTTCTGTTTGCACATGTCTGCAAATAGACTGGGTAAAAATTTAGTTGTTTTTTCATGAAACAGATGGAAGATTATTGTCTCTATTGCCCCACTGCTATCTGTTAAGAAGATAGGTCTTCATTTTTTTTTTTTCATCTATCTTGTGTAATTACAGGAAGAACAATATTGCAAACAAAAATTTCTAAAAGAAAACGTGTAAAATAAACCTGTAGATTGGACATGGTGGACTTACAAAGACTGTCGTTTTCAGAGCAGACCTCAAGGTATTTCAGCCTTTCAGGAAAAAAGTCTTGAGTCATTCATCTGATATTTTGCTCAAAATTATGCTAACGTTATTAATTTGGGGGTGTGTGTGTAATGAAAGTGTTAACATTTTCTCTAAGACCTTAGTCATCTACTAAATTTTTTTAGAGGTTTGGGGATTTTTGATTTTTTTGTTTGTTTGTTTTGGTGGGTTCCAGGTTCCAAAGCTACTTGATTGATTTTCAGTGCAAGAGCTTGTTACTTTGGTTATTGGGTGACTTGCACAGTTTTTTGTGGAGCTTTTTCTTGGCTACTGTAAGAAATAGAAGCCTCCCAGAGACAAGATTAAATATCTCCTTTTAATGTTTCTAGTCCATTCTGAAGTAAATGACTGCATTCGTTAATTAATTTCCTAATTAATTTCTGTGTTAATTGGCAAAAACAGCCTATGTGAAATGTTTTACCTAAGTACAGAAGTCTGGAATAGGCTTTCTTTAGTTCCTATAGAGCCGAATTCGTGTAGTATTTCTTCAATAGGAATCTTGGTGGGGGGGTTAGAGCATTGGGAAGACTTTGGAGAAGGCTGGGAGACTTCACAAAAAAAAAAAAAAAAAAAAAACAAAAAGGGGGAAGAGGACATACTAAATTTGAAAAACTGATGATGTCCCACATTAGAGCTAATTTGTGCTTTTTAATATGTGGAAAAGTATTAGTCACAAAAACTTGTACTGTACCTGTTGAATATGTGGAGTCTCTTTTTTCTTTTCAGTCAACTGCATGTTTTCAACTTAAGTTTACTTAAAGTTTTACTGAAAAGAAATGTACAAAGACAGCCATTCAATTGAGGATTAATCACTATGGCAACAGAAATGTGGTGACTGAAAAGGGGGAGGATGTATTCTCCCCTCAGCTTCCTGCCAGCTGTCATATTCAACCTCTGCGGCATGAATTCAGGCCAAAATATAGACTGTGACTAGCTCTAAGAAACTATATCTGTATTTTTATAAATTGGTACAAGAATCTCACTATAAAAGAAGACTTAATCCTCTGAATTGGATGACAGACATTTGGCACTCTTGCCAGTGTTTGACAGAGAAATAACGGGATGCTTTGTAGTAAAACCTGGATTAATGGTAAACCCCTCTTTATGTTATTGCAATGTGGTGTAAATGAGAGAACTAAGCATGCTGTCAGCCTAGGAAAAAACATGCCCTTTGTATCTCCAGTGCAGATTTAAGTGCTGTTGAGAATACTGTAAATACAAAAGTTGTGTTATTAAGAACTCCTCTTTATCGTATTTGTATTACATGGACATTCTGTAGATTATTTAAACAAAGACTTTCTATCAGTTATAGTAACTCTGATTGCAGTGTGTGTGCACAGCTTTCAGATTCAACAAGTTTAGATAGTTATTTACAAAGAGTAGGCTTTTGGGAGATAAAATTCCATTATCCTTGCCCTTCTAGGACAGGGAATGCTATTCAGCTTTAAAATAATTGTTCCCAAATGATTGGCCTGTAATGCTGCTTTACTGAGTCTACAGTTTCAGCTTACAATGGAATTAACCATTTCAGTATGACTTTTTTGTTTTTTAATGCAATGAGTTTGTATGTGGCGTTCTGTGAAGCATGTAGTTGCATATTCATTGATTGCGTATCTGCGCGGCTTTTGGTTTTGCTGCAGCTTCATGGGGGGGGGAGGGTAAAAGAAGGTAGGTGCAGGTCCACAAGGTTCTGCTGGAATAAGCAATTACCTTGGCTTTGAATTCTGAGGCAGGCTGATCATCTCCTGTTATTCTCAACATTAATAACAACTGTATTGATTTATGGTGAGGTTTTTGGGTGCAAGAAGCTCCTATATGGCTTGTAGGAGCTCTTTTTGTTAAACAGTCAACAAATAAAACTGCTCCCAGTGAGAAATTCTTGCTCTGGTGCATGATTGGTGAAGAAAGAGACTTCAAAGTAAACAGAAAATAGAACACAATCTGTCCTCTAACAACTTAGTAGTAATTTCTCCACTACCAAGCATAAGATTAGAGTTTATGTCTTGGTCTTGGTTTATACAAGCAGAAAAGCCAGATATGACAACCAGGGGAAAATAACTGCATATTACGCTGATAAAATTTCTGTATTTGTATCAGAAGATATAGCTACATGCAGGTCTCTTGGTGTTGGGCAGAATATTTTCGTGCAGTAATTTGGACACAGAAAGAGTCTGAACATTTTTCATAGCTTCAGGAATATTTCAGCTATTGGTCTCCTGCGATACAAACAATCAACTACTAGAAACTTTTATATTCAGACCCAACATCCTGAGTAGCTTGTTTAGTTCAGAAGGTGTAAGTATAAGTGTGATTGTCCTAGGGTATCCTAAAACTTTAAGGTACGTTAGCTTCATTTTCTAGGGCAGTTGTGGTACTGACCATTAGCCGTACAATAACCTCTAATTCTGATTCCACAGTCCTGTTTTGTTAGAACCGAAGACAAATACAGTCCGAGTGAGACTTCTTTGCAATTAAGAAAGTTAAATTCAGAATGAAGATTAAAGTCCGCATCAGAAATCATTCTAAAATATTATAAGATTCAGGCTTATTTCAAATTGGGGAATGTGTAAGACACCATTACCTTCTGAAGTACATGGTTTATTCAGTATCCTCTGTAAGTAGAAAGGTAATTCTGGTTTATTTAAGAATCAAGTGGAAGTGGAGACAGTCTCATTATTTGATAACTTATTTTTATTGTCTTGACCCAATGGACCTCATTTTTAGAGAAACTGCATGAAGATTTATGTGGACCCTATTATACATTGTCTTCCTTGGCATGCAGCATAATTAAGGCAGAAGTTCTTGTTTGATATGTGTGTCTAGAAGAGAGAAGGGAAGAAGACCAAGAACCAAGACAGGTAGCAAACATTTCAGGGTAGTTATGTATGCTCTGAAAAGTGGAGGAAACATAGATAAAATAAAATCAATATCTAAGAATAGCACATAGAAAGGTCACAGTGATATATATGTATTATGGGAAAAGCTCCCAGCGGGAAAAAACAAGGAAGACTGTAAAGGGAAAAAAGATAAACTGAAATCATTTAGAATTATAATTAGGATGGTTAAATTCACTGTAATGCAGTAAGTGTCACCTCAGAATAACAGCAATCATCCAAAATCCAGTGCAACTCACAACAGACCTGGAAAGTCATGTTGATTGTCAGGCTTTGAGTGGGAAAATATCAAGTAGAATATGGCACAAGAGTTTGTTATTTGCTTGCAAGCTGTGTTTTAAGAGGACAGTTAAACCGTATTCAGTGTTACATGTTTTTTGTACGACTTAGGTGCCTGTAAGGCAGCTACAGATTTGAGAAGGCTTTTCTTGTTTGTTTTGGAAATGAAAACAAACAATGAAACTGCAGTGGAAAGTATCCTAGATATCTGGCAGCAGTAGTTTCATGCATACCTGAAGAGAAAAGCCTTTTAACACTGTTTAGGCTGTGAGTGGGGAAGTCAGAGAGGGTTGTTTCTGACTGGAAGTCAGTATTTGGCAAGATAGAATGAGAGAATCTTTTAGCTTGGAAAAGGCCCTTATGATCATCAAGCCCAACCCTTAACCTAACACTGCCACACCCACCACTACACCATGTCCCTAAGCACCTCATCCACACGTCTTTTAAATCCCTTCAGGGATTGTGACTCCCCCACCTCCCAGGGCAGCCGGTTCCAATGCCTGACACCTCTTTCAGGAAAAAAATTTTCCTGATATCTGATCTGAACCTCCTGTAGCACAATTTGAGGCCATTTCCTC
>NW_010270966.1:0-879 GCF_000690775.1 Eurypyga helias
TGCTGAGCCGCCCGCGCTCAGTGCAGGGCGATGCTGCAGGGCGACGCGCGCGAGAGGGGTAGTTTGTAATTAATGTATCCAGGAACAACTTCCCAAGGGCCGAGACGGGGGTCTCAGCCCGAGCTACTTCTGCCTAGAACGAGGGCATTCATTCCCTCGGGAGTGTTTTCAGCCACCCCGCCTTAGCCATCGAGCTGGCCGCTCCCGCAGCTCGCCAAGTTGCTGCCCTAAAACTTACTCGCAGGCGAACCCGCTATACTGTGAAATTTTAACTTGAGAAGTAATGATATAGATCAAGGGTTCGCGTGCTCGCCCTCCGGCCCGAAGGGAAATGGAGAAAAAGTGAGAATAGAAGGAACCCGCGGGGTCCGAGCCTCTGCGCGTTGGCTCCATCCCCAGTGTACCAAACCCTGCACAGAGAAGGAAAGAAAGATTTTCTACTCCGGCGGTGCTGGTGTTGGGTTGGCTCGGGGTCTGCGCTGGATTAAGCAGAACTCTTCTTCCAGTTACTGGATGCGAAATGTGTGAACTGTCTAGAAAAGAGCACAGCCGGGTCTGCGCTCTGCACGTGGAGGGCATGTCCCACCACTGGTCACCTTACGACAGTCACCAGTATGTGATAAGTTACGACAAGGGTCAGTTTTCACAAACTCTCTCCCAGTCGATGGGAAATGCTGTACCCTGCGCTGGAGACAGATCCGCGCCTCACTTTTAATCGGAAACAATTTTCACCGTCAAACATTTTCAGCTTTTAATACGCACAACGGAGATGGAAGCGTCAGAGGGAGCAGCCGAGCGCTCGGGCGAGGGGCTCGGACGCTTTCAGAGGTGCAAATATTGCTCATCCCGTGCCGCAGTGGGAGCGACGCGGAGCCCGCG
>NW_010270967.1:0-1783 GCF_000690775.1 Eurypyga helias
CCCAGAAGGAGCTTTTCCTTCCCTTCCAAACCCTCCTCGTGGCATGCTGTCCTCCACAAAGGGGACTCCCCGAAGCCATATGGCCAGTTTGGTGGGGCTGGAGGACCCCCTGGAGATCCCTCCGGCTAAGAGCTCAGCGACAGACCAAACCTGGCTGTGAGAGGGTCTTACAGCCGTGACCTCTGTGAGGCAGCCAGGCACTTCTGCAGCAGAGTCTACCACTGCTTGCCCTTCCTGGGGCACATCTGCAGGGAGACGGAGGTCCGGCTAAGAGCTCAGCGACAGACCAAACCTGGCTGTGAGAGGGTCTTACAGCCGTGACCTCTGTGAGGCAGCCAGGCACTTCTGCAGCAGAGTCTACCACTGCTGGCCCTTCCTGGGGCACATCTGCAGGGAGACGTAGGTATGGGATGTCGGGGTTGATGCGAGCAGCCCAGGAGGGCAGGAAACCACAGCTGGCAGGCTCTGGGTTGTTGAGGATTTTCTGCAGGACTATGGTCATGTATAGAATCTCTGAGCCTGAGCAACTCTGGCTTCGGCCTAGAAGCAAGCAGGACACTACAGGCCCTAGAAGAGAATGAACAATGCACAAAGGAGAAGAAACAACGTCACAGCAAGAAGGTCTGAAGGCCTTGGGAATGAAGAACTGTAAACACTCCTGAGCTCACAAAACCGCTGCACCTGACCACACAGGAACTGCAAGTTGCTACATGAACAAAGCCTGCTTACAGTAAAGATGCTACATACACAAAGCTCGCCTTTAGCAAGATGCTACATACACAAAGCTTGCCTTTAGTAAAATGTTACACGAACCGAGCTTGCCTTTAATAATGAACAGAGCTTGCTTTTAATAAAGATGCTACATTTTTTAACAAATAATATTAGCTAGGAACCAATCATAATCGATGACATGTGCTAAGCATTTAACAAATGTATAAAAAGGGCATGTAATTTTGCAATAAATTGGCTCACATCGATCATATTGATCATGGCGTGAAGTCCGTTATGTGATCCCTCGCAACACTGGGTGGGTTCAGAGGCAAGTGTTGGAGGGCCCTGAAGCAGAGTTTTGAGTGATGTCGGGACCCTGAGGCACATTTTGGCAACCAGTGGCATTGTTGGGCATCTCCGAAGGCACTTGGGCAAGATTTGGGATCTTTGCAGGGCCTGGGATAGAGGTTGGATAGGTTTGGGGGAAGTCTTATAGGGGCAGAGAAGCAGGGGTTTGTGTTCTGGGGTTTGGGGGTTTTCAGTGTCTCTTGGGAAGGGTTTGCCAGTGTTTGGGATCCCTGGGGAAGAGTTTGGCCATAGGGCCACTTGGGCTGTTTGGGAAGCTCTTGAGGGTGTTTGGGAATCTCTAGGGTAGGGTTTGGAACTCATTGGTAGCAGCTGGGGAGAGTCCAGGCACTGATGGCTTTGATGATGGCTTTGGGAGTCCTGGGGCAGGGTGTGGGTTGGGTTGCAGGAGGTTTTTAGGGGACCTGAAACAGTGTCTGGAGGTCTTTAGTGGTGTTTGAGACAGCTTTATGGGGGTTTGTGCATATTTTCTGGCTCATGACAGAGTCTGGGAGTCTTAGGAGTAGGAAAGCAGGGTTTATCTTGTGTTGTGGCATGGGAATAGGTTTTTGGGGATTATGAGGTCATGCAAGTCAGGGTTTGGGGGTGTCTATGGCCCACTGGCAGCTGTGACATAGTGTTTCAGGTCTTTGAGGGTCCTGAAACAGGTTTTGATGGTGGTTTGGAGACTTTGTGTGGGACTGTGGCACATAGAATCATAGAATCA
>NW_010270968.1:0-7958 GCF_000690775.1 Eurypyga helias
GTACACAGACCATATGGGTATCATGCATGGGTGGGGGCAGTATTACATATATATGCATACATAAAAATATAACGCTAGCAGTGTATTTTATAATAACCCCAAAGGGAAGGTTGAATTGAAACCCCCCGATTTAAGCATCCAGAGAAAGCCCTTGCTGGTGGGACCGCTTTGCCCGTGGCTGTCTAGGAGGGTGGCTGTGCATCCAGGACAGTGTGCCGAAGTCTCTCCGGTGCAGAGGTGGCACGGGACGCCCGCTCACCCCCTCAGTGCCCCCCTGGCTGAGCTCCCCATACTTCTCGCCGTCCTGCTCCAGAAAAAAAAAAAATCCCCATGTTTCATTCACTCACTGTCCCCGTCACCCTGACACCAAGTGCAAATCCCCCTCCTTCTCCTACTCTTTGGCCAGGGTTTCCAGAATGGCTGGAGAACTCATGCTTCCCAGCCAACTGAGGCCGAGTTCTGACCTCCTCCTGCATGCAATTAACACTAATTAAACAAATAATTTAAAAATTACCCATGACATTCTTTGCAGAAGGTCCTAACTCAGTTTTGTGTTGGAGCTGCTTGAGCTGCTTTAATTGGCTGTCCATCTAGTGCTGTTCTGCATCCTGGCATGGGTTTCTGAGGGTGCCAGGAGACACAGTACATCTCTACACCAGGACTGAGGTTACAGGGCTGCCCAAGGGCAGGGGAGGCAATTGCTGATAAAGGGAGAGGCCTGACAGCGGCTTCAAAAGCTTCTTTGCAGGCTCACAGGACTCTGGGCGAGGGAGCACAGCATGAGGAAATGGGTGGGAGTCTCTCGTATGGCAGCAGTCAGCGCAATGAAATCCAGGCGCCATTGAAATCTACAGCCCAAGTGACAGATTTCTCTTACAAGGATTTTTGTCTCAGGCAGTGCGTAGAGTGAAAGACAAGTTCTAGAGCAATCTCCGAGCCTCCCAGGGAGTGCTCGTTGATAGGAAATGACAAAATAAAAAAAAATTAAGATGGCATTTTCAAAATTGGCACTTTTTTTTTGGTCACCTTGTTTCAGGCACCCTGAGACCAGTTTTCAGAGATACCCAACCCTTGAATTTCCCGGCACCTTTGAAATCGAGCCAAGAACATTTTGCCCAAAGCCAGAGGCACACAAAATTAGGTTTCCTTTTTAAGGTGGTTGTTGGCTGTGTTTGAAAGCCATCTTATCCTTTATCAATTTTACCCCTCCCCTTTTCCAGAATTTTCTGGAAATCTCAAACTGCATCACAAAAATGATGCAGATCAGAAAAGCCACCTCTCCACCCATTCCCTCCATGTCCTTTCATCCTGACAGCTGTGCTGTTTGGCAATTGTTGCTGCGTGCAAGTAGGTGGATAGGTATCAGGCAGGCAGGCAAGCCAAACTGCGTGGGGAAGAGTGTGCTGAATAACACTTGCCACTGTTGTAGGGGAGGATGAGACCTTCAGGGCAGTGGGTGAAATCTTGGTGACATGACGCTGAGGGGTAAGACTGTGAATTTGTTCCTTGAACGTGGATAGTTTCCCTCTGTGACCAAGGTGAAAGGTTTGAGATTTTGGCCGTGTACTTTCAGACATGATGGAAGGGAGGGCAGCGCGCACGTTTTCTCCATATGCTGTAGCTCTGTGTGTGTGCTGGCATGCTGACTCTCGTGGTGGCACACCCTGGACTCCTCATCAGCGCTTCCCGCTAACCCCAGCCAGCCAAAGTACTGCCAGGCACTGCTTGCTTAGGCTCCCCGCTGGCATCATTTGCCTGTGCTGTCCCTTAAAACCAATTTGCAATATCCTTTGTGCCTGCCCATGGCAGCTTGTAACACCTCAAGCAGGGGTTACTGCTTTGAGCTACTAATAGCTCTGAGAACGGTACAACAATGCTTTCCCTGCCAACGCAGGGCAGGGGGGCAAACCCCAGGACTGACTCCAGAACACCAGTTAACAATATAAAAGCAGGGTTGTATCACCCCCCTCCCCAGCCACAGGCACTATCACATCCTATTATTTCTCTTCCAAAAGAGATCCGTGTTTTTCTGCTGGTTTTGTGGATCTCCATGGAAACTGGCAGGAACAGAGCCGTGCCAGGGAAGCTCAGCAACCGCTGCTCTCAGACAGAGTACTTTGTCTGGGGATCTTGCATGCAGAGAGACAGAGGTCTCTCCAAGGCTGCTCACCTGCAGGTGACCCCTCCTGGGAGAAGCAGGCAGAGGGATCTCCGTGGGGGCTCTTGACATTTCCACCCCCCATGTGGGAGTGAAATAATTCCTCCCTTTACGAAATACCTTGACAAGCCTGAAAGATCCCAGAGCAGAGATCACGGACATCTGAGAGCTGCGTGCCTGGCTCTGGTGTGAGACCAGGAAAGGAGCCAAAAAGCTCACATAGCCTCCCTCCTGCACTCCCATGAAGGACAGCCTGCCTGCTGGTTCCAGCAACGGAGCCTCTGCGAGTAGGAGTCCTAGGGCAAGGATCCGTGTTCTCCTCCACACCCCATCCTGACATCTGGCAGCTGTAGGCATGACGACAGCCCAAGACTGGGAAGGCAGCCAAAACCCTTCCCACAGCCTAGCCCCATCTCTTACTAGTGTCTTCTCCACTCCTAGCCAGTACAGGCCACCCCGCTGGTTGTGGAGAGGGAGGGATCCTCCATCGGAGCACCGTGGTGTTTTGTGCAGCCTCTCCTGCTCAGATCCCAGAGCTGCCCCAGGTGTCCATGCCGACCTTCTCAGACCAGCACCTAAAAGAAGGCAAGCTGGGACCTACTTTACTCTTCACTGGAAGTATTGATCTAACAATCCTGGAAATGGAATTTCCCCCTGGCTTTGCTGTAGGAGTACAACAGGCCCTTCTCCTGACCTATCCAAACCTCTCCCATCCAGCTACTCTTTTCACAGCTCTAGTGGGGATCAGACATGAGTTCACTCCCCATCATCTCCTGTGGTGTGATTTTTTTCTGCTGAAAAGCTGTTTGCAGTGATGGGTGGATGCAGAACTCTGATCAACAGTAGCAGTAATAGAGGTCTGTGCTACACCGTGGAGCTCTTCTGGCGACCTGCAGCACACACTATTGCCTCCTCAGTGCTCAGTCCTAGTAAACATGTCCCTCAGACAGCTGATGTTTAAGCACGGGGCTGAGATGACCACTCTGTCCATATAGCTGCACTGCTGCTGCTTGTCAGAGGGTAGCAGGTTTTTATTTCTATTATTTGGCTTGAAGTCCAAACAGTAATCTGTAACCTGTTCCCTGCTCCCCACATGGTTTGGGTCCCTTTCCTTGTTCCATCTTTTTGCGCTGTGCTTCCAGAACCAGCACTGTGAATAGGCATTTGCCTGGCATTTCACAGGAATCCTGAGGAAGTAAAATGACCGTAGGCTGCTGCCTACTTCGAGCTACCCTGCTGGGAGACCAGGCCTGCTGCCATCGTTCAAGGAGGGGTCGAGGGATATGGACTGTCCCTTGCAGCAGCAGGACTGTAGCCATCCCTGACATCACTGGGGCTGCAGGAGCAGCGAATCCAACTCTCCAGGGCTCTCCCTGATTCCTTCCAGCACCTTATCCCAGCCACATACACACACACCCCCTTTCTATGCTTCCTGTTACTCGGCAGGAGCAGCCAGGCCACTCATCCTTAGGGCAGCAACACTCAAGTTTTGCAGTTCCTGTCGAGTCACCTCTTCGTGCGTAGTTGCAGCATCTGGGCTTGATACAGTTTACCTGTGAGGTACGTCATGGATGGCATCACTTGCACTGCACATACCGCTGTAGCCTGTGGACTCCCAAAAACATTCATAGCACACTAAGGTATGTGGGAACCTCATGGGCTGCATACCAACCAATGCCAGACACAGAAAGACCACATGAGACAAACACACTTGCAAGGACTGTTTCCCTTCTCCTCAGCCTGAAGACTCCCACGTGCCGTCCTCCTTTCTTCTCCCCTCTGGCGCGGGAGATTAATGTGCGCACACAAGCACGCTGATAACCCCAAATTCAGTTTTTAAGCGCCAGTTGTCTAACCCATGATCTAGATAAACCTATGAGAATGCAAGCACTAGAAAACTGTTGTTACTGTGGGAGATGTTAAATCTGTGTATTTTATAGAAGAGGAAGTTAAGGTTTTTTGTCACAGACTGCATTAATGATAGTTGGTGGTTTCTTAATCTGGCAGAAAAAGACCTCATGCAATCTGGTACTTGGAGGCTGAAATTGGAGAAACTCAGAGGTGAAACAAGGCATGAGCAATTAATACTGAGAATAACGCTGCAGTTACCCCTGGGATGACTCCCTAAGGAAAATGGGAATTCTCCATTGTTTTGCTCTGTGCCAGTCAAGACTGTATATACAAAACATATGCTCTCACTCAAGTCGTGGCTTGAATATTACACACAAGTGTCTTTATGTCCTGTGCGTGAAGTGTGACGAGATGACCATAACACGATCAAAACCAGCTGACAAAGTACCAGAGGGCAATGGTTTCCTGGCCCTCCCACTGGGTCCTCCCACGAGCAACTGGTTTATGCAGTGAGGTGATCCACAGCTGCCAGTCTCTTATTTTCTGCTGCATGAACTTGTCATTGCTGATTAGAAGAGAAGCAAGGCAGAGGTCTGCAGGTCTGTGTTGTGTCTGTCGGCACACTGCAAGCCCAGGAGAAATAGAGTAAGGGAACTAGGAACAAAGGCCATTTTCAACATCTTTAAGCCTCTAACGTAGGTGGAATTTAAAGAACTACGATATGAAGCCTAAGTTCCCTGTGGAGAGAGACAAGTACCTCAAACAGGTGTTTCAAGGTACTGTCTTGTTTTTGTGCAAGGTTTTTCCCACATAGGATTGAGCCTTTGGTGGGGCTCTGACACATGGACTTGGCCTGGCTGGTGTCCTTGCCCCTTTGGTAAGTTTTCAGCAGCATTGTTTCGGGAACATGCTCTCTCCCACCTGCAGAACTATGACAACTTTGCCTACTAGAGAGTTGCTTCTGCTCTCATCTTCTGACACTTTGTTCTCACTTATCTTTTTGTCCTTCTATGTAGGTATCTTGTATCTGGTGCTCTTAACAAAACAGCCTGTGCTTGTGTTGTGATAACGATAATCTAACAGTGCCAAGCTAGTTCTCCTGGAACTGCCAGAGGGTTTGTTTTGTCAATAAGATATTTGCTGTTTATAGTCAATTTTATCTTTTACTGAATGATTTGTCTGTAAATTGTAAAGACCTGACATAGAGTGCTCGAGCAGACATATTAAAGATAACTGCCAAGGGAAATCACTTGGGAACTGTGAGATACTACTACTGGCTGTTCGTACAACCTTCTCCCTCTGAAGCCAAAAATATTTTTCTACTTGCATTCTTTAATGGAACCCACATTTTAAATTCACCTATTTATTTATTTATTTATTTATTTATTAGTTTTGTTAAATAATTTAACTGAAGCGACAGAAGGTATGAAGAGGCACAGATTTGTAGAATAATTGCATAAAGAAATGGCAGCACATAGCTGTGTGAGAGCTGATGTGGTTCTGGGCCTCCAGGGGTTAAAGCAAGGTGTGTGCAGGCAATTCTTGGGGAGGTACTTGGTATAAAGTTCAGTGGCTGAGGAATGTCCTGGCAGTCAAGCTTCATTGCCTGGGAAAAACACAAGGCCAGATTGACATTTCAGTTCGTGACACAATCCTGTTGGCTTTCCTGATGCACATGAGAGAACTTGACCAGTGCTTTTAAAGGAAGAATAAAAATACCTCATAAAATTCAGATTAGGAAATATTATGGTTGCATGCTGTAGCTGAAAGGAGTCAGGAATAGGATGGGGAGTATGGAGGAAATAGGTCCTTCTCCCATTCTGTCTTTGGCCAGCCTCAGTTCAGGAGGGGACTCTGTAAAACATGAAGCTACTTTTTGCCCTCTGAAACACCTATAGGGAGCTACAGATCATGTCGGTTCTGGTTATTTATTACAATTCCTTAATCATTGGGAGTAACAAATTAATACAGGCTCACACACGAGTTGCAGATTTTAGGCAACTAGGGTTCCTTTCACTGGGAATTGCTGGAGATATCTCTGGGTGACACTGTCCCAACCACTGGCTCCATCTCTGTCTGTATTCCTGCCTGTCCCTGCTCGACTGGCTGAAAGGGATTGCCCCTCGCCAGATGCCTGTTTGTTTTCAGTTCTTTGCCTGTCTCCACTTGGCTCTCTGGCCGTCTCTGCATAGTGCTATCCTGCTCTCTGCCTGAACCAGCTCTGCAATGCAGCTTTGTCTTATAGCTAGAAAAAAAAAAGGCAGCTTCATTCAACCAAATTCCCATGAAACTGGAAACGGATGAGAAATCTAAAGCGAAACAATCTTTAGGGAACTGCAAGGACCACAGAGTCTTTGGAAATATGACTACTCACTTGGATAATGAGGTATAGATTTCAGAATCTGCCTTTGGTCACTCCAGTGTCCAAATCTTGACTTTATGTTTTAGTTATATTTCTATATGTTAACCACTTAATCACATCAGTCGTTTTTTATGTCCATGGTAAGTGATTTGCTACCCATTGTTTCTCTGCCGAGACACCAGTGAAAGCACACTGTCGATGTGAGTAAAAGGTTTACAATAAAAGTTCAATAAACAGCAGATCTCAGACCAGGCAATATTTGTGAGCCAGATAACCACACTTAAGGCCTTGTTTAACCATGCCTAGTGAATAGTGTTGCTTACAGTACTAAGAGAATAATTTTGTTCAGTTCTCCTGCCCGATACCCCCACGGATTGTTGCAAGACGGTTTATTTCACACTGCCCTGTTTTGCGTGGGTAATCTCAGCAAGAGCCAAAGCACAGTTTCAGAGCATTCATAGATCTCTCATAATCGCTCAAGACATCATCTTTTTGGTGCAGCCCTTCCCCAACAAGCCACACGCCCTTTCTGGAAGAGATGAGACCACCTTTCAAGGTGACAAAAAAGTCATGTGAAAGGCACATGCAAATGGGCCCGAGAGATACATGTCAGCGTGACTGCCCTTATCCGCACCGAGGGGAGCTTCACAGAGAAATTTTTAAACTCTATCTTTGACAGAAGTAATGTGCCTGACCAGGCAGTAAGTAACAAGTAGTTGCTAAACTTGAACCAGAACGGGTGACCTTTTGCTTTGAAACACACCTGCCTAAGGCCTAAAGCCCTAAGGGTGTTTGCTCCGGTAGCCTCCATCTATCCCCAGCCCCTTTCCTTTCCGTGTGCCCCCTCTGGTCTGCTTGATGTTCGGAGATGCAGCGGGGGCCCTGCCAGCCCGGGGTGGCAGTGGCAGGGGGGGGGGGCAGCAGCGGGCAGCACAAGGCTCTGTGGTCATGCTCGC
Organism: Eurypyga helias; assembly: GCF_000690775.1. Classification (NCBI taxonomy): domain Eukaryota; kingdom Metazoa; phylum Chordata; class Aves; order Eurypygiformes; family Eurypygidae; genus Eurypyga; species Eurypyga helias. The sequence continues at coordinate 7,328 of NW_010270968.1, forward strand.
TGCCCGCGGCAGCCAGCTCCGAGTGACACAGGTAATACACATTCATGTAAGAATATATATTCGTATAAGGGACTGCTGTATGTAAAGCGGCTCAGTAAGTGGTGGCCCTATCCCTGAATTTGGGGTGCAGGCAGTTATCACTAGAAATGCTTGAAGCCTCAGGCCTGTTTGCTTCAGCCATTCTGATGGCCCAAGTATGTGGGGCAGGTTGGTGTCCGCTGGCTGGAGAGCTATCATTACACTAATTGGGCCTTCATCTCTTATCCTGTCACCAACCTCATGTCCTGGGGCTGCCTACAACCTGCGAAGCGTGCTCCAGCTGGAGCCTGGGACGCTTGAGCGGCCTCAGGGCTGGGGTGGGAGATGAGGGCAGCATGGTGCTGTGGGTGCTCCACAGAAAACACCGCTGCGCCTCAGGGCTGGGAGGTGACTACAAGGGGGATGTCAGGAGACAAGGGCCCGACACCAACGCTTGCTCGGGAGGAAGTCTGCAGCCACCAGGACCTCTGCCCCGGGGCACACTGCGCCGTTCGGCTCTTGCCCAAAGGCGCTTGACAGAACAAGATGACTGTCCGGCGCAGGGGGAGCGGGAGAGCTCCCGCTGGAGGAGGCGGGCAGGCGCTTCGGGCGG
>NW_010270969.1:0-925 GCF_000690775.1 Eurypyga helias
GCAAGGCAAATTCTTCTCCCCCTCCACCGCAGCAGTTAAAACTCGAGCTTGGAGCACCTTTCTACCCCTTAATTGCTTCACCGCTGCTGCCAAAACACGCCCTGGCATTTCGGGAGCCGGGTAACAAAGCCCTGCGCTACGGAGCGGCCAGCCCCTGGCAAGCAAAAGGCTTTGAGATCTCTCAGGGCCGAGTTTGCTCTCGCTGCAAGGTTTAACTTGCAAGACGAAGGGCCTTACAACCAGCTGCAGACCACGTCGCTGCATCCAGCCGGCGCACCGGAGCGAGGCGAGCGCACCAACGTCTGGTCGGCGGCCCGTTAACGGCAGGCAGAAGCCAACGGGTTCGCCCGCCCGAGACCTCTCCCCGCCCGCACTTACCTTTCCCTTTCCCCTTCCCCTTCCCTTTGTTGCCAGAGCTCCGAGCGTGGTTGGGAGGATCTTCGAAGCTCTTGGTTTTTGCGTTATAAGCCTGGGGAAAAAGTTTGAGATACTTGAGCACAAAAGAGCTTTTTCTAGGCTCAGGAACAGCTGAGGCGCTGCAAGACCCAAGGGCAGGACACAGGCGCAGCGCTGGGGGCCATAGGGGGTCCATCACCTCCCTCTCCGTTGCCTCGGGGAGCTGGGGTGGCCACCCCAGGGTGCGATTTTGTCCCCTGAGCTCCCCAGGGAGCTCCAGCCAGCTCCTGGTGACACTCAGACTAAAGCTTCCTTTGCACCTTAGGCCCCAGGAGTTGCAACGAGCTACAAATCCTCGCTCTGCATGGCAGTTCCTCGGGCCAAAACACCCAGAGAGGGAGGACAGACTTCACTGACAGGCAAAGGACCACGCGCCTGTGCTGCTTGATCCCAGGGGATGCAGCACCCCCAGGGACACGGCCAGACCCCTCAACCCGTTTAGGTTGGGAGAGACCTTAAATCCCACCCA
>NW_010270970.1:0-1966 GCF_000690775.1 Eurypyga helias
CCTTTCCTGGCTGAAACCAGCACATGTGTGTACAACTTTGTTGCTCTGTCTCTTATTTGCTTTGGATACAGGACCTGGGCACGGAGATAGAAAGACTGTGTGATGGCAACGTTCCTTTAGCTTTGGATCTGGCTGTAGCATCAGAGTCTGGGAGTGCGTGAAGGGGGAGCTGTGGTGATCACTTGCCTTGCTGACTGTCCTGTCTTTTCATTCCAATTCCCAGGTTATGGACATGCTGCCCCAGGGACGGATGCAGGGAAGGCCTTTTGCATGTTCTATGCGGTCCTGGGGATCCCGCTGACACTCGTCATGTTCCAGAGCTTGGGCGAGCGCATGAACACCTTCGTCAAGTACCTCTTGAAACGCATCAAAAAATGCTGTGGGATGAGGAGCACCGAGGTCTCCATGGAAAACATGGTCACTGTGGGTTTCTTCTCCTGCATGGGAACACTCTGCATTGGAGCAGCAGCCTTTTCACAGTATGAGGAATGGAGCTTTTTCCACGCTTACTACTACTGCTTTATAACATTGACTACGATAGGGTTTGGAGACTATGTGGCCCTGCAGACCAAAGGGGCCCTCCAAAAGAAGCCTCTCTATGTGGCTTTTAGCTTTATGTACATTCTAGTGGGGTTGACAGTCATTGGGGCATTTCTAAATCTGGTTGTTCTCAGGTTCTTAACCATGAACAGCGAAGATGAGAGGCGGGATGCCGAGGAACGGGCATCCCTGGCAGGGAACCGCAACAGCATGATTATCCACATCCAAGAGGACTCCCAGCATGGTCGGCCAAGGTACAAGGCCGAAGTTACAGACCTTCAGTCAGTTTGTTCCTGCATGTGTTACAGGTCCCACGAGTACACCAGCCGGGTGGTGTCCCACCAAAATTCATTCAGCTCAAAGCTGAACCCCCAGTACTTTCACTCCATCTCTTACAAGATAGAGGAGATCTCGCCAAGCACATTAAAAAACAGCCTTTTCCCATCTCCTGTCAGCTCCATTTCACCTGGGTTGCACAGCTTTACAGATAACCACAGGCTGATGAAAAGGCGAAAGTCCATTTAAAGGGATTTGTCTTCTTTTGCTTTCCTTGTTTTCCCCAGTTCTTCTTCGTTGTTTTGGGTTTTTTGTTCCTTGAGTGAGACGGAGCGAGGCCAAAGGGAGTAGAGAAAGCCAGTCCTCCTCTGAGACTCAGCTCTTGAGCATGAAGCATGGATTATTACTGTTCCAGCAAAGTATGCCTTACATTACCCCCTCGGTGGATGTCAGAGGATTCAAGGTGACGTGAAGTGGGTACCAAATCCAAAGTTGCACACACAGCTGGGAGCCTTCATGTGCCACTGGCACTCCTGACCTAATAAACTATTTTCCTCATGAGCAGGTTGCAGCGTGCGTGCGTGCTTGTGTGCGTGCTGGGTGTGTGTGCGTGTGCGCGTGCAATTCCACGGCTAGTGCCATGTGACAAAAATTAAAGCATCAGGTATTATTTTTTCGCCCTTGAAGCAATTGTGTTCCAGCCTGCTTTTAACTTTTACATTGCTTCCAAAAGGACAAGGGAGGGGGGGAGGGGAGCCAATTTGTTTTGGTTTTTTGCCAAGACAAGCATGCGCCATAAGCAGTCAATATACCAGGTGTATCATGATAAATTTTTTAATGCTAGATTTTAGATTGTATTAACATTTAAAACAGGCAGGAAAAGTTGGATCATTTTAGCTTGCCAGTTGAAAATTAAAAAAAAAATAAAATAAAGCATGCACTTTGTAAAACTGGTATGCATACTAAAAACACAAGAAAAACTAGCAATGGAGTTAATCAAAAGCAAATAATCCTATTGATTTAACTATATTTACTTTTATAATTAATTTTTAACTGTTCCAACAATTTGCAAGTGGAATTTATAAAAGGAATTGGGAAAATTGTTGGAACTAAAGAGTGTATTTCATTATTTTAATTTTATTTATAAATT
>NW_010270971.1:0-332 GCF_000690775.1 Eurypyga helias
CGCACCTCGGCTGGACACGCGGGGGGAGCCACCTGCACCTCCCAAACCCACCCTGATCCCTCCCCGATCCCCTGCACCAAGGCCACTCTGCCCTTGCACCCGGGGGGTGTCGGGAGCCCGTCACTGCGCGGGCTGCGCCGGGACCACCCGAGCTCACATAAATAATGCCGTTAACTGTGAAGTAATGACAGAATTAAACACGCTGCATTCTGAGAGCACAGAGCACCAAAACCCACAAATTAATTAAACTCCACGGCCCCCCTGTGAGATGCAGAGGTAATTGCTGTGTTCACGGTGCGTGTGGGGATGGAGAGGAAGGGATTTGCTGTGGG
>NW_010270971.1:595-3406 GCF_000690775.1 Eurypyga helias
ATCTGCTGGTGTGTTATCAGCCGAGAAACCTGTCAGTAATAACGATACACAAGAAGGAGCAAGAGGACATGCATGTTTAATGGGATGAGGGCATCCTCCGGGATACCCACCTCCCTGCCACTCAGGCTGGCCCAGCACCCGGGGAGGGGAGGGCTCCGGGGCTTTCTCAGAGAAGCTGGTTTTGAGGGCTGACACTTGAAAATGGGGACCCACGGGCTCCACCACACTGCCCTTCACCGTGAGGGCGAGCCGGGCGGTGGAAGCTGAGAACTGATACCCGTAAAGCTGATCCGTCAGCAAAGACGGAAGAGTCCCTGCTTTCTGAGAGGGAAATTAATTTTGACATCTTAATTATCAGTCAGAGGAAAGGTTGGTGCTGGAATGGTGAGCTTTGAAGATTATTATATTGTCATTCTTCATTAATGACTACAAAAGAAACCAGCTCTAAATGATAATGGTGAAGTGAAATGACACAGCTATGAAGCGTCTACTAGGATGCCGTTTGCCCCAGCAGAGTCCTTAGCTACCAACGACGTAGCAAAACCAGAAGCACTCCTCAGGTTTTGGTCCACGGTGACATGCACGGCTGGATAAACGCTGCCAGGAAAAAACGAACCCAGAAAATCTGTCCCACTGTGTTTAGAGCAATAATGTTGGAAACGGAACGGAAGTAGAAGAGGACATCCAGAGTCACGGGTGTCGGGGAGGTGGTACCTCTGCCTGGCCGATCGGACTGGGCAGGGGAGGAAGGCAGTAACCGAGGGAAGGTGTCACGCCAGCGCTCTTCGAGGAGCAGTGACATCTGCGAACGGCCTCCGGTTCTGTGACAACCTCTTAAACCTGCTGGAAACCACAGGGAAGCGAACCCGAGGGATGGTTTTTGCCAGGTTCTCTGTCTAGAGTAGCAATAGCCTTGCGGTGAGGGCTGTTCTGTCAGGGCGCGTTACTCGATTTCTTGTACCAAGGTGTGAATTGACCTCAGCTCCCGGTAAGAGGCTTATTTCGGCGTGAGCTGTAGCTGCTGCTGGAGCTGGGAAAAGCTTTCTCTGAAACTTTTGTCGAAGTTATTTTGTGTTATTATTGCTTTCCGTGTTGTGTCTGGATTTTCCAAACAGCAAGTAATTCTGCGCTTATCTGGGTTCCTTTGATAATACTTTCTGTGACAGATCTACTGAGACTCTGACTACATTATTAACATTAAAAAAGGAAGAATGGGGACAGTCTTTCCTAAATACGCCTGTAAAAACCCTTGTATGCCGCTGCTGCTGCTTAAATACATATCATGGGAAAAGAAGACGTGTATTAATCACACAGCAGCGTAGGGGGTAATGTAACCAGCTCTGCGCTGGCGTGCTGCTAGGCGTAACAACTGCAGCCATCCTTCTCCAGCTGGGCCGGGTTTCTGTGCTCGGACGAGGTTCTCCGAACTGTTGGTGCAGGTCGAAGAGACCCTCGAAAGGACAAGGGCAGCTCCCTGTACAGTAGCAAAACAAAGGGTGAGTTGTGTCAGCCCGAAATCGCAGCCTGGACAGCGGGGGGGTGACCCCGGAGGGGGGTGACACACACGCTGCCAGCTGGCAGAGGCAGGCGCCCAGCTCTCCTTCCCAACGCAGGAGCGGCCGGAGGGGCAGGAGGCATGTTTTTCTGGTGCCAACGCTCCGTTACTCCTCCTTTGTCTAGAACTAAAGTACATTGTCGGCGTGTTGCTGCAGCTCAGACCCGCTCCTCTTTCAGTAGGATGGGTGTCACGGGAGAGGGACGGACAGCACCTCACCCCCCGTCTCCAGTTCAGGGCCACCTTCCCGGCTGCGACAGAACTGGTTTGTCTGGGAAGGAAGGGAGCAGAGCGGAGCACGGCCTGCAAATAACTGTAGGGCTCTCGCGGTCCGGACAGCAACGCCCTACAGGAGTGGGAATCAGCTCTCCAGAAACTGGGTTTTCCTTCGCTGGGCTGTGTACGGACACAGCGTGCTGGTACTGCTGCTCCTTGAGCTCGGTCTGCTCCCCGTATCCCCAGATGCTCACGCAGCTGATGCCCAGTCAGGAGAGAGACAGTGGTGAAAAGGAGCAGGAATCAGAGAGGAGCTGGGGATTACATTTATGAGGCGGAGACTGGGATAGGCTTTTGGACCATGTCAGTGATCCCAAATCCCTGTGAACAGGGCTATAAAACTTGACAAGGCTGCTACAGATATTTCAGATCCTATTAAAGATGTAAAACCGCTGGCGGAGCTGAAGCGCTTACAGATGCTCACTCGGCTGCTGGTGAAGTAGGCTGACGCCGGGGAGAGGCTTCGAGCAAGGGATTTTCGTTGGTGACACTCGGAAACACGCTCAAACGGAGAGAGAGGGCTGAGTTGGCGAACGAGTGAAACATCATCAGCCCAATGGCTTCTGCTGTTTCTGGTAAATGGCCTAAATAATGTCCCGGAAGTAGTAGTTTGTAGTTGATTTGGTTTAGGTAAGCTCCTACAAGGAAACATTTGCAATGGGTAATTCTGTTCCTATGAATGATGGATGCACAGACCAGAAGTCCTCCCTTGGGTACGAAGCAGACAAACAGACGTAGCATGAAAGAGCAGGAAACCACCCTTTTTTCCAACTCTTAACCTGCCTGGCCCAAGCCAAAAGGTTCGAGTCCTGAGCTGGCTGTCACCCACACGATGCAGCAGACAGTGCCCTAAGGAGCAAAGCTTCGCCTCAACCGACCCAGCACGCAGCAGCATTCGGCAGCGTTCAGACGTGAGGGCACTGCCCGGCCTTCACCAGTGTGCCTGGGCTGGGGGGGGGAATCGGCCCGTGGCAACCAGC
>NW_010270971.1:3418-8211 GCF_000690775.1 Eurypyga helias
GGCTGCAGCTCCCGGCGCAGCCATCGCCCGGTGACGGATGCGGTAGCAGGCATCCGGCCTCTGCTGGGCAACGGGAAGGGGGCGGAAGGGGGCTTCTGCCCTGGTGGGGTAAGGGCCCAGAATAAAAGCTTTGCAGCTACTTGTGAAATGGTCCCGGTGCCTCAGCGTGGCATGGGGGGGACATCTCCCTGCAGCAAAGCAGAGGGAGAGCACCTGATGGTCAGTTCTCGTGCAGAGCTGGGATGTGCCTTCACTTCCCAAATGTGCCCTGACCCAGGCTGCCGCTACAGCCCTCGCCAACACCCCCTCGGCCCTGCCGCTCGCTCCTTGCTGCCTGGGCCTCGGTCCCGCTTGCATCCCCAGCCACGCCAGAGCATCCCAATGGATTTCTCCTGCCTTGATTTTTCTGCAAAGCACTAAGCTCTGGAGCTGGACTGAAACACTCCATCACTGCTTATGGACTCCAAAACCCAGTACGCAGGCTTCAAACCCACAGTTAGCTGTGATTCCACATGGCCGCGGCCTTTATCCCCACCGCCTTCATCGGCACCCGCAGCGTGTTATCGTGGCGCTGCTGACGTTCCGTGTGCGTCCCCGAGCGGGCGGCTGAGGGGTATTTGCATAGGCTGCTGCTTTATTCCCTCTGACAAGTCCTCTTAGTGCATCCTGTTGACTCGCGCGCAGAAGGCTCCAGCCGTACTCGCGGCAGGCGTACGGCGGGCAATCTCTAGACTTTATTTTTTAATTCTGAAGTTTTGACTCTTGAGCTGCTCAGGAAAGAGCAAAGTAGATGAAAAGCGCTTGGGCGGGTATTACCGTGTGCTCTGCACAGTTCTGCATGGCAAGTGCTGATGGGAATTATCTCCCCTCTTTCAGCAGTGCCCCCTTTGTTGTTCGCTCCCCACAGTTTTTCGCCAGCTTGAGGACGGCCCCACACGGCTGTCACCGTGCAAAGCACGTGCAGCACAGACTCATCAGGTGGCCAACCTTTTATCCTGTTGGCAGATGCTTGTATCAAGCCAGGAAACAATAGGGTGCCTTTTTTTCCCCCGTGTTCTCCATTGCAGGGATCTGCCTGTGCACAGCCTCCTTCCAAGGGGGTTTCTCTTGGTTTATGAGCACGAGTTGAAAGGACTCTGCGGTGTTTCAGGTATGAAATACTGTTAAATGTGCAGCTGGGAAACTGAGGCACGCAGAAGTCCTGACTTGGATTAATTTACTGTAAAGTCTTGGTCAAAACCTGGTGAATCTCAGAGCAAGGCTCCTGCTGGTTAACGCCTTCACATGGTTGTCTGTGAGCCGTCCTGCGGTTTGTAACGATCACAAGCTAATGTCGGCGTTGCTCAGTGTGTTTACATGGGGGCGGGGGATGGAGAGGGGACAGAATCCTGTGTGACTGCTAGAAGGCTGGCACTGCTTCCCGTCTGCCCGCTGCAGCCACGTGTGTAGTAACTACAGACAGGTTTACGGAGTGGCTTTGTACCAGTGAAGCCATCACCGACGCTGAGCTACAGCCGGCTGGGGCTGACGCACTTCCCAGGTGAGGGGTCCAGATGCCAGGGCTCAGCCAGCCCAGGTAGACACGGATCGCGACTAAGGCTTGGGTTTATTCTCTAAGCTGCTTTGATCAAATTCCCTGGTGAGATCAGCGTGCGTGGCAGCTTTTGCTCCTCTACAAGTTTATTTATGACGCGTTTAGAAGTTTGCCTTCAGATAAGTGTATCAGGGTCATGCAGTTTTCCAACAGTCCTGGATATGTCTGTCCACAGAACAGCAAGTGCCTGGCTTTGAACCTTCTCACCCGGCCGTGATTTGTTTATTCTCCCTCGGAGGCGCATAGCTGCCCGTCTGGGGCTGCTCCTGTCAGGGAGGAAGGCTGTGCCCGCTGCCCCTCCCTGGCGACTATTTTTGCTTTCGGTTAATGCAGTGCGGTCAGCCGTCACCGCTGGTTCCCCAAGAGCGTTGACAGCGCTGTGGTCAGGTAATACCGTCCTGAGACCGCCGGAGCTCCTGGGTACCCAGTCACTGGGAGGATGGAAAATGCCCCAGTTCTGCCCAGTGCTCTGTGCTGGTGCAACTTGCTTGCATTTCGTCCTCGCTGAGCATGGGGTCAGTCTTTGTGTGTGTTTTGTGAGTCTTTTGCCTGTGTTGGGGTCTCTCCCCACTACGCACAGGACTGCACTGCGCGTAGCGCAGCCGGTTGCGTTGCAAGTGTTGGGCCCCAGGGGAAGGGGGACGTCAGAGGAGCCCAAATGCGACACCACAATTCCCTTTCTGTCCTCTCCAAGAGAGCGTGTCTTCGTGCTCTGATGAAACAGCAGGCTGATGTGTTTGTGCTGGTGCGACTGCCTTTGAACTGCGGCAGCGTGATAAACAGACCGTGCTTCCCCGCCTACCAAGGAGCTGCTCCGCCGCGAAGCGGTTCCTTTCCTCAGCCCCGATGCGGCCGGGCTCAGCACCCAGCTTCCGTGGCCCCTGCACGTGTGCTGATGCCAACAGCGGAGAGGGCTGGCAGCTGCCGTGGCGTGATGGGCGATGGACCGGAGATGCTGGCGCACTGATGCCTCTCGGACGCTGCTTTCAGCTCGCCGAGATCTCAAACACCCGTGCCCGGTGAACACACACGTCACACCTCGGGAAGCTGGGCTGGCACCTCGGGAAGCTCCTTCCGATGGCTGTGAGGGGGTGCCCGTGTCCGTGAGCAAAGCAGCGCAATGCACGGGGTCAAGAGCCGTCGGTGAGAACTCAGGCTGCCCGTCAGTTCCCGAGTACTTGGCTCAAAGTTTGCTCATGGCGGGACAATGAAGCACGTCCTGTGGGGTGAGATGTGCTGCCTGGGGTGGGCTGCCCCAAAACAGCCCCTATCTCCAGCAATGCCCACCCCAGCAGAGGTGACACCGGGGACCCCAGGGCAGGGTCCCAGGAAGCCCTGGGGGCTGAGGGCACTGTCAGAGAGAGGCTTCGCCCCTCTACTGGGCTTCACAGATGGTGCCAGAGCAGCCACAGCCTGGGCACTGTGCGGGGGACGGGTGATTAGCGAACGGTGCTGAGAAAACGCACACATTTGACAACACTATTTGCTCTCTCAGAGTACAGTGAGAGTGACAGGTGAACGTGCAGCTCCAGGAGAGGACTGTCGATACAACCAACCCCCACAACCTACTGGCATTGCAGAGGTGAGGAGCAGCATCACATTTACACAGGGTTAGGCAACTGTTTTGGCTTTAAATGTGTGTTGAAGGGTTCTGTTCAGGGTTTTCACTAAGGGAACAGCAGCTTCAGGATTCGCTTTCCCTGTTGGTGTCATTAACACCAAGCCCGGCGTTCCTGAAGCTGTCCCCCCTTTCAGGTGTGCAAACAAACCTCGCTCCGCGCTCTGACAATCTCAGCCAGGGAAAGGACGGAGTGGCATTTGCATACGATAAAGGGCAGATAAGCCTTCTGCTTCGGAGGACGGACAAACTGCTACCCCTGGAGCCGGAAGGACACTCATCTCCTTGAGATGTCCACGCTGTCCCCATGCGACTGCGCGTGTTCTCTGGAACGCTGGCATGGGCCACTGTCGGTGGCTCATAAATCACAGCTCGTGCCCGGCGTCACAATCGCGGTGTAAAATATTGAAGGTTGTTTTAAACAGCATGACAGTGTCCTGTTCAACATCCAGATCGCGAACGCCACGCAGCTTTCAGCCTTCTTGCTTCCATCCTGCAAGCGCCAAAGGAAATGTCTCCCTGGCAGATTTTTCCACGCCTGCTGGCAGCCAGCCCAACGTACCTCGAACAGCACGGAGCACCGCGAGCTCAACCCGCCCGGCCTGCAGCTCCAGTGGTGCCGCAGGCGCTGCTCCCCAGCTGCACGGGGAGCGTTGGTTCACGTCCCAGACACGTGAGGATCACACTGGTTCACTGCGGCAAGCACGGCTTCGCTGTAGGATGGGCGTTCCAACGCCTTTGGGAGCATCCCTGCTCTCTGGGGAAGGGCTACCACGTGCGTCAGGGCCAGCGGGCCTGCGAGGGCAGAGGAGTCGGTCACAGCTGGCAACTGTCCAGCGGCAGAACTCGCGGCCTTGTTACGAGCGGGTTGCTCAGTGGTTTCTGGGCTGTGCGGAAACGAGCTACTCGCTGCTATTTACCATTGCAAAACATTCCGTGTTGGAATGCGATACCCGTAGTGCGCTCCGCTGTGCAAACCGGGGTGAACACATGGGACGCGGCAATGGAAACAAAAATCCATTGTTTTACAACTCCGCAAACATTCTTTGGACTCTGCAGATACCGGCTTCTTCACTTCCTCCTGTGGCAAGGCCGGAGGAATTTGAGTTCCGCGAGGTCACGCCTCGTGGTTTGCGAAGAGTGGCAATGCTACGCCTCAGGCCTCAGCGCCTAACGCTGCCCCACCGCCGGCAAGGCCGTCGGCCCGCGGGGCACCGCTCAAACACTCCTAAACCACTGCAGGTGTCAGGAGGGATTTGCAGTGCAAATTCAGCCTCCGACCAAGAGAAAAGCAACTGGACTGCAGAGGAATTTGTACTTGGAGCCATGAGGCTTTAATTTTCAGGTTTTGCCGTGGCGACATCGATTTTGAGTGAACTTTGCTGTGGTTGGTAGCTTTGTTTCATTGGCTGAGCAGCTGCGCCCTGCTCCCCAACGCCACGGTTTCTGTCGCGTGTGCCTGCCGCGAGTTACTTGCTACGCTGAACTCTGCGATACGCCCCTAAATAAAACAGCTCATGCTGAGAGCGAACGCCCTGGACTTGTGTTTTCCAGTCGCTGAAATGTCTCTGTGGGTGTGTG
>NW_010270972.1:0-33720 GCF_000690775.1 Eurypyga helias
GGGTGGAGCAGGGGGTGCCGCGGAGCCAAGGGGCTTCGCTGAGGTTTTGGCTCCTAGTTTAAGCATTAACATTAGCTAATGTCCTTTAAACACCCGGTGACATCCCATAGCTCTTGTTCCCGGGGGGGAAACGACCCCCCGTCTTGTTTTTCTCTGGCATGCGCAGTAGGGAACGCAGCAGGGCTTGGGTCAGCCTGGGCCCGCCAGTGGTCGTACACTGGTTACCGGGCATGTTGTTAAAGCTGCATGTGCTGTGAGGCACGCACTGCTTTAAAAAGAGTTCTGCAATTAACTCTTCACTCTCTTTATAAAATGAAGGCAAACTGGCTCAAAACACAATGGCCATTTTGCATCAGGATTTCATAGAATCCTAGAATGGTTTGGGTTGGAAGGGCCTTAAAGACCATCTAGTCCCAACCCCCCTGCCATGGGCAGGGCCACCTTCCACTAGACCAGGTTGCTCAAAGCCTCATCCAGACTGGCCTTGTTCCAGGGATGGGGCATCCACAGCTTCTCTGGGCAACCTGTGCCAGTGCCTCACCACCCTCTCCGTGAAGAACTTCTTCCTGATACCCAATCTAAATCTCCCCACTGTTCAGTTTACAGTCAATATCTCTTGTCCTGTCAGTACAGGCTCTTGTAAGAAGTCCCCCTCCTTTAGCTTCCTTGTAGCCCCTTCAGATACTGGAAAGCTGCAATGAGGTCTCCTCAGAGCCTTCTCTTCTCCAGGCTGAACAAGCCCAACTCTCTCAGCCTTTCGTCATAGGAGAGGTGCTTCAGCCCTCTGAGCATCTTTGTGGCCTCCTCTGGACTTGTTCCAATAGGTCCATATCCTTCTTATGTTGAGGGCTCCACAGCTGGACGCAGCACTCCAGGTGGGGTCTTATGAGAGCAGAATAGAGGGGCAGAAGCCCCTCCCTCGACCTGCTGTCCACACTTCTCTGGATACAGCCCAGGATACGGTTGGCGTTCTGGGCTGCCAGCGCACACTGCCGGCTCATGTGCAGCTTTTCATCCACCAGTACCCCCAAGTCCTTCTCCTCAGGGCTGCTCTCAATCCATTCTCCACCCAGCTTGTCCTTGTGCTTGGGATTGCCCCAACCCAGGTGCCGGACCTTGCACTTGGCCTTGTTGAACTCCATGAGGTTGGCAGTGGCCCACCTCTCCAGCCTGTCCAGGTCCCTCTGGATGGCATCCCTTCCCTCCAGCATGTTGACTGCACCATGCAGCTTGGTGTTGTCAGCAAACTTGCTGAGGGTGCACTCAGTCCCACTTCTGTTGCTGACAAAGATGTTAAATAGTGCCAGTCCCAAGGAGGATTTACAGCACCCTCTTTTAAAAAAGACCATTTGCATTAGTTAGAGCTATTTTTTGCTTTTTGTTTTTTAATAACGCTGCTGTGTACTTGTGCTGCCACAGGAACAAGCAGGTATGTGTGTTTTGGCAAGGGTGTGTTAGACCGTTGGCCACACACAGTACCCATATGGCTCTGTATTTTACCCAAGGCCTGGCGATGCCACATTCCCTTCTTGTGAGGCAAAAAGCAGGTGACCTGTTGCAGCCTGTATCGTAGGTGTTGGCAGAGCCATGCCGCAGCCGCTGCCCTGTTCCGGCGTGCCAGATGCATGCCATCAGACCTGCTCCTGACCTGGCGATGGCCAAGGCGAAGTGAGAGAGAGGGGCGATGGTGCAGTGCTGCAGTGTTACTGCTTAGCACGGCCCTCTTGTCCCGCCTGAAGTACTTGTGCTCAGCAATGGCCTTACGCTGTCACCTGAGACACCTCGTGATTCATGGGGTCTGGCAGTATTACCTTCAAGGGGAGGCGGTGTTGTGGTACATCTCGCTCAAACACACTTGAGGTGCTTGTCCCCGGATGGTCTAAATACCCCAAGGCTGATAAAGGGTAGATGGAGATAGAAGGGTGAGTCTTGTCTGAGATATGTAATTGTCTTGGTGGCAGAAGTAGGGAGAGTTTCTTGACTCCTGTTACAGACTTTTCTAGACCATTCTGCCTGACGTAAAGGTTGAGATGATGACATCCTTAACATGCTGGTGGTAGGACATACACTTTGAGGTCTCCCTCAGAAGAACAAAGCTGTTAATGCTCATTGTTGATACTTCTTGCCAGTTGGTGGTTAAAGCCCCAGAGGAAGTTTTGCAGCAAAACCACAGTGCCTCACAGTCCACAGTGGTGCAAAGTCATATTCATTAGCAGCTTAAGCTAGAAGAGCCCACTAGAGGCATTCACAAAGTGAATGTGTTTCTGTGCCCTGTCTGCCATACACATACTGTTCCTGACTACAGACGTGGAAACTACATGCCTTTCTGCAGGGTTGAAAATAGGCTTTCTTGTAAAAAGCAGGTTACTAATTTAGCATACTCAATGTTTTTCACATTGGCTGCTTTACTGTTGTGTTTATAACTTTTTTTTTTCCCCACAGCTACAGGAATGTGCTTGAAGTGATTGATTCCCACCATGTTCTCCCAGTGCTCGTGGGATCTATTAAAGATTGCAAATCTTCATCTCCAGAGTCTGAATTTAAATGTGCTTTTACAAAACCACAGAAGAGCTTTCAGCAAGTCATTGCCTGCATGTCGAAGGAAAGTAGTTGTTACAGGTATTGGCTTAGTGTCCCCTCTTGGTGTGGGGACTCAGTTTGTGTGGAAGCGACTTCTCCAAGGAGACAGTGGGATTGCATCGCTAGACGGGGAAGAATATGCAGGCGTCCCATGTAAAGTGGCTGCTTGTGTGCCAAGGGGAAACGAGGAGGGTCAGTTCAGTGAAGAAAGCTTTGTGTCAAAGTCAGAGGTCAAATCCATGAGTTCTGCCACGGTGATGGCCATCGGTGCAGCAGAGCTGGCAATGAAGGACTCCGGCTGGTCTCCCCAGTCTGAACAGGACCACTTACGTGCCGGTGTGGCAGTTGGGATGGGAATGGTTCCACTGGAAGAGATTTCTGATACAGCTGCTTTATTTAAAACAAAGGGTTATAACAAGGTCAGCCCGTTCTTTGTCCCAAAGATTTTAGTCAATATGGCAGCAGGCCAGATCAGCATTAAATACCAACTGAAAGGTCCGAATCATGCTGTGTCAACTGCTTGCACCACAGGTGCACACGCTGTTGGAGACTCCTTCAGATTTATTGCCTCTGGTGATGCTGATGTCATGTTGGCTGGAGGCACTGAGGCTTGCATTAGTCCTTTGTCCTTGGCTGGATTTGCAAGAGCTCGGGCCCTCAGCACGAGTTTTAACTCAAGGCCTAAGATGGCATGTCGACCGTTTGATTCACAGAGAGAAGGGTTTGTTATGGGAGAGGGTGCTGCTGTGCTGGTCTTGGAAGAGCATGAACACGCTGTACAAAGAGGTGCTAGGATCTATGCAGAAGTTTTAGGTTATGGACTGTCTGGTGATGCTTGCCACATAACAGCACCTAATCCAGAGGGAGACGGTGCATTCAGGTAAGAACTATATGTTGATTATGATGGCTACTTCATATGTTAATTATAGTGGGGACATTTGTTTCTGTTACTGTATGCTTTTCCTGGAGAAATGCTGTTCAATCTTGAATTAATATTCCAAAAGCCTGAAAACTTAATCTGAAAAATGAAAAAGCTTCTGGTAAGGTTTTGCCCCAATTTTCTATTTTTTTACTAACAAGGTGAATGCCGCTTCTTGCTAGAAACAGCCTTTTTGCATAGAGTTACAAGAAGTTTCTCTATGTGAAAATATTTTGCGTTTGGTGCCTACAGCTGTTCATACAAGTAAGTCTCAATAGAAACCTCTTTTTAAGACTTTTGTGGTATGATAGAACCTTTTCAGGTTCTCCTTCATTCTTTAACCGTAGAGAAGAGAGACCCTGCTGCAAAAGCGGGTCATGTCTTTTGTTGTGGTCTGAAAGGGGAATACTGTTCCTGAAGAAATCCCAGACAGTGAAAGCTGTAGAGCACTTGGAGGATCTAGGCTGTTAGAATAATTACTGTACATGTAATGGGTATTGTGGCTATTCTTAATTAGAAAGGACTTCAGCACATGTTGGGGAAGGTATTTAGATTATGTACCAGTGCTACAGTCATGTTTAAATACACATTCTGATGCAGCTAAGAGTGTTGGTGGAGGGCCATAGCAGAAATACACTTCAGTACTGTTTAGTGAGATGGTAAAGCATCATCATTGTTAATCTCATCAAAAACAGTTGACTAGTAGATGATATTCATCTAGTCTTTATCACTGATCAAATTAAATTGTCACTTAAATTACACGTGTGTGTATGTACTTGTTTGTCTGCTTTGTGTAGGATGAATGCTATTGCTGATGCTAGAATCTTTAGTAAAGATTTAGTTGCATTATTCTGAATGTATGTGAATATGTAAGAACAAAGTTCAATATATCACCGCACAAATAGGTCAAACTTCTGCATGGTATTGTAGAGCTGTGTTTGCATCTTGATTGGGTTAACAGATTTTTCCAGAACTGTAATATTCCAGGTTCCCCGCTATGCTTTTTGATTCATATTTAATTGTTCTGCAGACTTAGGTGTGAGCTGAGTAATCAGGAGTGTCTTATCTCAGATTTTCAGACTTGTTTACCCTTGAGATGATGTGGCAATATATTGTAACAATTTTTATGTATTTTATGATTGCAGTAGCATATAAATTAAATTCACAGTGGGAAATAGTTGAAAGTTAATCTTGGTATCTCCAAAATGTTGAACCTTTCCACCCTTGAGATGAGGTAAAACATTTTAATACAGTCTTCAAACCAATATTTTGTTATTGCTGTGGTATATGGATTAAATCTGAAATGTATATGCCTCTCTTCTGTAGGAATTTTATTTGCCACGTCACAAAATTTCAGGGGAATGTATTTTTGTCATTTTCTAATAACTACTACAGTTGGACACCAATACATATGTTGGAATAAACCTGCAGGAAAGCAGAGGCTAAAGACTCAGAAGTGTGGATATAAAGTGTGTTCTAGACAGTTAATCCGTTATCTCCTTAAGCAAATACTTTCCTTGCAGCTGACATATTGAACTAAATTAATGTATCTGTTTCCCTCATGGTTGATCAGTAATCTTTTTTGCCTGACTGTTGGCTCACTGTCTAGTGACAGTGAGCATCAGTGGCCTGCAACCTAATCTAAGCTGGGTGCTTCTGAGTGTGGAAGGCCGTACTGGAGACATTTAAATTTGTCCAGCAGCCTGTGTATCTTTTTTTTTTTTTTTTAAGTTTCCTTCTATTTTACTTTTTTTTCATAAATTTCCAATAGTTAGCGACCCTTCGCTCAGAGATACTACCTTAAGCTGTGTGTGCAAGGAAAGAAGTGTGATTCATCCCCTTCTTTCTTGGGAAATCTGTGCGAAAATCACGGTACGGAGCTGTTTTGATCCTTCTTTGGTTTTCATAAAACCCCCATGTGTTATAGAGGCAGTCACAGTCCACAGGTCATTAGGAGGCAGAATGGAACATACGGTGTCAGGACAGGAGAGAGTGACTTTCAGTAAATTTCATTTTATGTATAGGAGTTTGTGCTATCTCCTTGACATCTTCTAGCCTCTGGGAAACATGATGAAGAAGCTCATGAGGAGGATGACTGCAGAATTTTTCTTTCATTTCCCAGTATTTTTGTTTGATAGAATATTTTTTTTTCCTAATTCCCTAATACCATAAATATGAGGGGAAATAAAGTGTAAAACCAAGGGAATCTTCTTCTCACAATGTGAAGAGGATTTCTTGGACCATTGTACTGAACCTTTCATTAATGCGTCGCTACGCTGGAGAAACTTTGGTAGAGGGAACTAAATTTTTGTAATAATTTCAGGTAGTTATTTCTCTCTCAAATGTTTTCAAATTTTGCATTAAAAAGGGTCTCTAGTGTATTAATGTGGTCTGTAGATATTGTTTGTTATATCTTCTTTCTTTCTTCTTGTATTTTTTTTTAACTGTGGAATTTAATGAGTAAATTCTTAGCAGCAATTCTGATTTTATAATGGACCTCACCACGGTCTTTCTAGGGTGGTGAAATGTAGATGCCAGTGTGTTTAGTTAAATGATTCCACTCTAGGCATTCACATCTCTGGTAAGATGTGTCATGCAGATTTTCGCATTTGATGAACATTTTAAACCAACCTGTATGGTTGGTTTTGGTTTGTACATGTGTGTTAGTGACAAAAATATAATGGGAAATTCAGCATTCTATTGTCTTTTTTTCCTTAGGTGTATGTCTGCAGCAATAAAGGATTCAGGGATCCAACCTGAAGATATAACATATGTCAACGCACACGCTACTTCTACACCTCTAGGAGATGCTGCTGAGAATCAAGCAATCAAGAGACTTTTTAAAGATCACTCACGTAATATTGCAGTTTCCTCAACAAAAGGAGCAACGGGACATCTCTTGGGGGCTGCCGGAGCTGTTGAAGCAGCATTTACTGCACTGTCCTGTTTCCATGGAATTTTGCCGCCTACCCTAAACTTAGAGAAAACAGAGGCAGAGTTTGATCTCAATTACGTTCCATTAACAGCTCAGGAGTGGAAGACTGAAAAACGGCGCATAGCACTCACAAATTCGTTTGGCTTTGGTGGGACTAATGCAACTTTGTGCTTTGCAAGTGTCTAATCTGCTGTGCATGTTCAGAAAAATTTTGTGATGATGATTTTCTATACTGCTACCCTTGGTGTGTACTGCGGTCTTTTCTCAGCTTTGAGGATTGCTCATTTGATACATGAGAACTTTATTCACCCTAACATTTACATCAGTAATTCTTGTAGAATAGGCAACTTCTTTTACATTTTAATAAGAATAAATAAAAGACCTATTCTTTGTGTGGTAAACAAGTTTTTGTTCTTGACTAGAAGAGGAGACATAGATCATTCTGTGGTTTTACTCCATTAGAATAGATTTTTTTCATATGCTTGTGGCACAGAAATTGCTTGGAAACATTTATGCAAACGGAAGGCTGGCTACCAAGTTAGGACTTGACAAGTTAGTCACGACTTGATGACTTACTGCGTGATGGTAACAAGGCTAATGACTGAGCTCCCCTTTGTTACAATAATATAGCAGTTCATAAGATTTCTGACAGTGGTTCATTTTCTTTTCAACTTTATTCATTTTGATATGTTGTGCTACCTCATTAGCCGTGGTGTGAAGCAGTAACAGTGAAGGATGCATACAGCATGGCCTATACATCTTCCATGTGGCACAGGGACAGGATTAGTAGTTGATACCTGTTCTGTTCTAAAATTTTGGACAAGAAGAGCAAGGGTAGATAGCCAAATATGGTATCGAGGATTTAAAAAGTAATTACACAGAAAGGAAAAAGACTCTTGAAACCCCAGGTTGTTCTGCCAAAATGGAAAAAAGGAACTGGCCAAACTTGGAAGAACAAGGAACCTTTTAGTGGAAAAAAAAAGCATATGCCAGAAATAAATCTGGGGTTTGCACTGAGGATGAGAAAGTGGAAGAAAGAGAACAGGAAAACGAAATTACACCTAAAGCTGACATACTGATGGTGGTTTAGGATGTCTCTTGCAAAGAACAAATAAAGGGCTTTGGCTGTTCCTTTTGGCAGCAGTCAGCATCTTCTCCAAGTAGTGCCTCAATTGATAGTGCAGATGTGAGTGGAGTCACATCTTTATCGGTGGGTTAGTTTATTTAAAGACTTTCCACCAATTTTCTTTTTGAAAATGTCAGTCTTAGTTTTGACCCGTGTTAAGTGGAGGCAAAGTAACCCAATGGATTTAAAATAAAGGACACATAAAGTAGCTATGCTATAAGTAAATTTCATGCTGGAAGGGGATTACTAATGGGCTATCACGAGGCTTAGCAGTACCCTCAAACCTCATTATTTATACAAATGGTCTGAATGCTGATGTGGAACAGCATAATTTTTGCATTTGCTGTCTTTATTGAATAGCAAGTTAAAGAGAATTATGAGAAAAATGCAGTCAGAGAATGATTAAGACTCTTTCAGAAGCTGAGCTCATGCAGAACAATGTAGTCCAAAATAGATTAATGAATAATAAACCTGAAAGTAAAATAATGTATCACCAAAGGGAAAATGTAAAAGCATACAGACTAGAGAGAGCATGGGAATTTGCTGTCGGGAAAAAAACTTACAAACCTCTTAGCTTGTGATAATTAATAGTAGCAGTACAATGAATGAGGGTCTGGTTTGCATGCAATATAAAAGGCAGAATATGAAATTCAACATTAGTCTCTGCAAATTATTCGCAAAAAGGAATTGATTTAAAGAATTCAGCCTCCAGGAGAGAGCTAGCAGCAGGGTTGTGAATTTGGAGGAAATAATCCAGTGTATTTCTTTCCAGAAATAATATTTTTTCAGGCAGTTGTAATCCAGGGTGGAATATGGGAAGACCAGATAGTGCTGCTTTAATGTGGACCTGAAGTACAGCCTAACTAAACTCACCCAATCTTGTTACCTAGCTGCAGACCTGTAATTAATACTGTGACAGAGAGTTATGCTTCCCTTTCCCTCTGATAGCAGAGATCATGGCCCCAGGAGTTTTGGCTGAAGACTATTGTGTACCAGCCATGAAAAGACAGATTATACTGTCACACGGGAAAATCAAACAGAAACTGAAATGATTTAAAGAGCTCCTCACTCAGCTCATTGCAATTTAATCACCTGCTGCAGGTAACCTTTAAACCATGAAAGCTTTGTGACAATACTTACCCTAGGTGTTTTGCTTACAAGTAATTTTAACAGGCCTAGGTGGAGTAGTAAATAGTTTCCCCTGTAAAGAATTAAGATTTTTAAAGAAATTAATAGATCCAAAGTTTAACCTCTGTCTATTTGAATTTTGTTTGCAAAGGTTTCATTGTTATGTACTTGTTTGGAGTAATTTCTTTTTATCACGTACCCCACTGAGCTGATCAGGGACTACTTTCTGCTAATTACTGTTGTATTATAGTGGCTGCAAACATAAAAGGAAAATAGATCTCTGTTGCTAAACTATTAAGTGGGCAAATTGACCAACATATTAAAACAGAGTGCTTTCCCATAAAATGCTCCTTTCATCTCAATAATTGAGAGGTGTAATGATCCAGAGTTTGGATAAAAATGCTTAATATTTAGACCCATAAACTTGGAGTTACTTACAGTCTGATAAGCAAAGACTGAAAATGCTGGTAGAATGTTTGTTTTGAAACCTATTTCTGAAGTGGTGCAACACACTTTTGAGAGCCAAATGCTTCAGGCAGAATCCCAGAGTGGCTGAGGCTGGAAGGCACCTCTGCAGATTGGCTGTGCCAGCCCCCCTGCTCCAAGCTGGGTTTTGAGAGTCTCCAGTGATGGAGACTCCACAACCTCTCAGGGCAACCTGTGCCAGTGCTCATTCACTCTCCCTCTAAGAAGTTTCTTACATATAAATGGAATTTCGTTTGTTTAAATTTGTGCCCATTGCCTCTTGTCCTTTCACTGGACACTACTGAGAAGAGTCTGGCTCCTTCTTAATATCTGCCGTCAGGTATTTATACACATTGATAAGACCCCCCAGAGCCTTCTCTTTCCCAGGCTGACAGACCCAGGTCTCTCAACCTCTTCTTGTATGTCAGATATTCCAGTTACTTCATCATCTTTGTGACCCTTCACCTGAAACAAAAAATACGCTTGATCCTTAAGTACCTTTGTGAATTTGGGGAAGTCTTCCAGGGTTTCTGCTCATCATCTGGACACAATCGAATCTCCCTACCTCTTATGATGTGGGGAGAGTAACTACCCTCAAGATTTACATTCTGTAGTAATGTTGGTCCAAACTCACTAGCTAGCTTTCACAAAATCGGAAATTGAAGCTGGAATTAGCATTTTCCACAGCTAAGACCATTGTGAAAATACTCCTTCCTTCTGGATATTTCTATCAAGATCATGTAGGCTTTTCAGTTTAATCAGCATAGATTGGCTCATCTGGGATCAGAAATATTTCTGTATATATCACGTTATAGGAATATGCCTTTAGTTCCCATTTTTTTGTGACGACAGGTTCCCATTTGATTTCTAAACCTAACATCGGTGACAGAAAAAAACTAGGCAGTTTTATAACATAAGCAAAATATATAGTAGTTTCTGCTTGGGCACTAGACACCACTCTGACTTTTGTAACAATGATGATTAATTTTAACTTGGTAGAAAGCCAATTTTCTGACCGGAGTTATTGAACTGTGAAGAAATATGCCAGTATCAATTGCTTATATTCAGTACCTCTGTGCAGGAGGCACAATAATTTTAGTATGACAGCTAATATAGAGGAATACCAAACTGGTAGTATATAAGGCTATTGCACCCCAAGGTCTCTGGCAAAATATGTTAATAGTAGTGAAGTGAAATAAAACAGTAATGAGAAGGATTGAAAAAAGATGTATATTCATATAGAGCACAAGAAATGGAAAATAGGAAGTATAATTGTAGAAGAGAAGACTATCTTTTACTGTGGGTCTTGTAGTTCTAGAGTGCTCTAAAGCAGATCAGATGGTAAATAGCTGGACATCCATGTGCTAGTTAATAGCATTCTGTAGTTTTCATTTCTTCTCATTGTCAGGATTTTGGTGCTAAATGTTAATGGTATAAGCAATGATCAGTTGTTTCATGCCTAATGGACTGTTTCCTGGAGTTCAGAATGGCACCATATTTGCTCTGGGCTGAAACAAGACATAAAAGTTATCCTAGGAGTTAATTTAGGAGTTATTTCGCATAATGCTTTGAGTTTGCTAGAAGAAAGAAATCAAAAAAGCAGATGGGTTGCTGACATTCAGCTTGATATGGAATATCTGTAGACAGTATGTTCTGGAAGAGTTTCAGAAAAAAAAAAAAAATCTACCTGCTATTTAAAGTTGTTAAAAAGGGGCGTTGTAATTTCTGTTTTTTCCTGAGGACATTTTTCCAGGAACAGTGTCCATGACCTAGGGAGACTTACATGCAACTTGGTATCACATATGTATATTTAACGTGAAATTTTTGAATGCTGCCTTGAATCACCTAGGAACGCTCAGGGAACTTCTCAAATCAGCGGTGGGAATTCTCTTGGCTCTTGGGAAAATTCGATGCCATTTGGGTAGCAGAGCCAGCATGTTCAACCACTTCCATAGGTGCCAGCCAACTTCTCTAAGCTTGGTGGCCGCCCTAGGCCCATGCATGTGTGCAGGTGGCCAGGCCAACACAGCTGAGGTTGCACTTGGCTGATCCTGGTCTTATAAACCTTGATCTGCACACAGCCCAGAGGCTGCAGAGAAATACTACAACAAGAACAGCCTCTGGAGCCAGGCTTGTCCCAACACCGCCTTTTAGCTATGCCTTGCTTACACGTCAAAGCATACCTAGACACTTACATTGGTTAACTCACCCCGATGATAGGTCTTGCCCAGCCACATCTATTGAAATATCAACAGAGAGAGTGACTCCTCTCTTGGATGGAAAGAAAAGGCCATAGCTCTGCTGGGACTGGGAGGTGGGGAGCACACTAGGTAACCATGAAGACCCTGCTTACTCACTCAGCTGAGTATAGGGCAGTCACACATGCAAGCCTGTGTTGGGGTGTGGAAGAGGGAAGCAGAAGGAATGGGTCCCACAGATCATCTGGCAAGCAAATGGGAGCATTGCCTCATGTGAGACAGTAGAGGGATGAAGTGACACATTAAAGCCTCTCAGACACTGGTAGGGAGAGGGCCAGGAAGACACACAGAGTAACAGGTATAGGAATGAATGATGGTGCCCACAGGACTTGTAGTAGGGAGGAACCTCCAGAAACAGAAGGAGACAAACAAGTGTAATCAGAAAAATTGTTCTGGGCTTATTGCCTATGTGGGAAGTAAATTGAAAGATATGAAGCACATATTTATCTGAACAAGATGATGTCTGGGAGCTGCAAGTTTACCAGCTATCGGATTTCCATGCCTTTTTTTGGTGTATTCTAGTATATAATGAAGAATTAAAATAATATCACTTTCTCCTCATAATCCCATTTTAACATTATTTTCTCTGTTGTGTTGAGATAAGGTATGGGAATCAGTAAGAGATTGAAAGATCCATCAGAGCTGGAAGTACAATTCTAGAAGTATTGCTTTCTAGCTCATGTGCAGTCCTTGGGATCTCACTTTCTGTTCCACTGGAAGAGGAAGCTCTTTACCTGTAAGTTGAAACTAGTTTGTAAGGATATGCAGTAACTTTCTTAATTTGGATAAAACTGAATCTGATGTATACTCCATAAGTCAACCTTTGATTATTATTTTTTTAATTTTTATTTTAAGCATACTTTTAATTTAACTGCTAGGTAGGGGATGCTACCAATTTTCACTCTGTATCAGACCATGGGGAGTTACCTCTGTCCCCATTTGGGAAAGGAGGAGAGTGACAACCTTTGTCGTGGTTGCAAGTCAGCCATTTTTCAGTGCTTTTTCCGTATTAGTGTAAGCAAATTACTCATAACACATGCCCTTCTTAGCAGAGTATGTGGGGGGTAGAGTTTATAGAAATAGCTCCCACTGAATTCCTTTCAATAACAGGGACAGAGGAAATGACCTTTACTGGAAGGATTCATATGAATTTAGAATTAAAAACCAACCAAACAAAAAAGATTTAAAAGCCAGAAGTACCAAGAGAAGCAGATTCTTGAGACTTAGCGAGTTGTAAAGGGAATCTACCAGTGCAACAAAGACAAGGAGTAGTAGTTTTTCTATTCATATCTGATTTAGAGGCATTCTCTTTGTAATTCAGCAGTATAAGGTGGAATAAGAGTAGAGGACATCTTTGGTTTGTGTTACACAGCTCAAATATGTATGGAAGAGAGTGTTCAGAATTACAATTGCTGAAGCCCTTGAAAACAAACAGAACATGCTCCCCCAGAGGCAGCTCTACTATCCAACAAACTAAGTGAAGTTACCGCTGGATGCATTTGGGATTCTCTCCAATGTCATGCTTATAATGGGAATGAATAATTTGGCCTTTATTCAATTAATTAGTCTTTGTTCCTGCTCTGACTGACAATGAGGGCGCTGGTTGCAGTGGTTGTGACTTGAATGTGAGTGTCTGTTGGGAAATGGACTGACAAAAAAGATCTCATTCCCATGGGTCACCTTGCCTGAAATAATCATCCTTGCTGAAGACCTTAGCTGTATTTACTGTTTAGATCCACAAATTTTACAGGGACTCTAGGAAGAACTTAAACCTGGTCACCGTGTCACTGGGACACTCTCATTTCTGTGCTGAATGATTTGTTCCTGGTCTGCTGGCACTGTGGAGTAACACTGTCCTCTTCTGAAACAGCTGAAAAAGAAAGCATTGTGGTTCATACAATATTTGTGAGCCCAGGGTTTGGCTGACAGCCAGGTTCATTTGCCAACACACTGATCTGTAATGGGTTGTTATGGATTCTAGTCCTGCACTGGGCCTAACCAGTCTGGGCCTCATGGGGGTTGATATAGGATAGTTTTGGGAAGAAGTGTGCTTTAGGATTTCTGGGAAGAAGTTTAATGTCTCTCCCACTTAACTCCAGTAGGTCTCCAGAGGAAACCTTCAAAATCCGCTGCTTAAAGAGTGTATGCTTGGTTTTCTGTTCATGCTCAGCGTACGAAACTCCAGAGGCATTTCCACCGGTTATATACGCTCTGGAAGAGCTGGACTTACCAGAGTGTTTGTGTCTGTGACACCTAGTGACCAAAGGACGCTGTCAGAACAGTTTCAGACCACCTAAAACCTGTTCCCTGTGCCAGGTGGTGCCTGGAGAGCTGCTCCTACTGACACTACTTTAAAACATTTCCAGCGATTTCAGTTGTGAATGGTATTAAACATTAAGAGCATCAACTGTCAGTCTGATGGGAGGAAATTGAAGAGAACTGTTTGAAGCTGCTTCTTTGTGAAGTAGCTGTTTGTGCCCTGAGTGCTACTGCTTGTCCCTCTCCAATGGATGATGCTGGGGGACCAGTGCAGAGCCATCAGAGACCACAGAAATGCATCTTCTGAATCTGGCAAAACTGGTGAGCCTCCACTTACTGAGAGCAGCCTCCCCTGGTCTCCGAATGTGCACCAAGCTCAGCTGGGCTTAACCGGTTAGCCTTAAGGTTAAGACTGGTTTAGCCGAGGAGCACGTCCGTAACTGCAGGAAGACCTCTTTTCAGAAGAGGGATCATATTCCCCGGTTTCCTGCCATGGTTGCTCCGGAGCAGAGGAAATCGTGGGCGGAATCCGGGTGAGCACACGGTGGCAGCAAACCCTCAGTTATCGAGGAGCCGGGGCACCCGCAGTCAGCTCAATCGTTACCTTAGTCATCGCTTTCCTTCTCAAACCACCACCCAGCCATTGCTCGCAGAGGAACAGAGAGAAAGGAAGAAGGAGTCTAAACACACATCAACCAGCCTTTGTTATTTTTCCTTCATGAAGCTCATCTTGAGTTCTTCGGTTGAATAAAAATCAAGTTTGGACGGACTTGCTGAAGAGCACAGATTGCGGAGGGGTCAGCAGCTACGATGTTGTAGCATCAGGCAGGAGAGGTGCAGGCAGAGCAGTAACGAGGGGAAAGAAATTATGCTGTTGTTCCTAAGTAGCATATCCATGCACAGTTGCTGAAAGGAAGGAATAACAAGATTAAAGAAATACAAATTGGTTTAAAATGCTTTAGTGCCTGGATGTCTTTGCTGAGACAGAGCAGGCAGGAGAGGTCCCTCTTGGCTCTAGCCCTGAAGGGACCATAAAGTTTGAAATAGAAATATGTTGGGGATAGCTCAATATTTGTTGTAACTCACCTTTCTTGTTTTGGACTTTCTTCATAAGTGTGTTAGGACTAATTTTCTACAATAAATTGCAAATGAATCGAGGCAGCTTAAGGATCCCTCAACCAGATATTGAATGTGACTCAGCTGCCGTTCCTTTCCTCCTCTGGCTCCATCCCCTGGCACCTCCATTCTGCTTGGAGCAGTCTACATGGCTGAAAGAAAGGATCTCCTAGGAGCTGTTTTGAAAGAAATTCCTAAGTTGCATTCATAGGCAAATGATTAAAAAAAAGAAAAAAAAAAAGAAAAAAGCAGTCATTGCTCCTGCCCCATGCTTGTTTTTAATGGGACAGGTAAAACATACCTCAAAAAATTCAGGAATTTGGTCCCAAAGATACTTCAGGTGTTTGAGACTGAATCCCAGAACTGCTCTGATGCTGAGGGAGATACTTTAATCTTTAATGCAAGTGCCTGGTCCCAAGAGCAGCTTCTTCCTAGCTGCAGGGCTCAGGGCCGGCTCAGAGCTGGAGTGCTGGGGGCTGTCCTGTCCTGCTGGGCAGAGAAGCTCCAGGACTGACCCCTGCCCACTGGAGCTGCTTTTGGCTGAGGCCATGGTACTTGACCCCGCCAGACCTGCAGCTCCTCCATGTTGCACACAGGCCTGGGCCCAGCCATGGCCTCCACCAAGGTCTTGTACCAGACTGCCTCAAACCAGAGCCTGACCCAGGGACACCACCTCCAGAAGCACTGCAGAACCCAAGGGAGGTCCTTCTCCCAGAGAGGCCATAGAGGATGGGGGTCCCTATTCATGAAGCGTGCATCACATGGGAGCATACTCAGAGTGGGTGAATATCCCCAGGATGACTCACAGTTGTCTAAGATGGTGCCATTTGAACAGCCACTGCCACTCAACACCTGCACACCACTCAACACCTAGCACCTCCAGTGCTAGGGAGATGGTCTTACGAAGGCTTACAGGTCCTTTTCAAACTTCCTTGGTCAAACCCTGCCTTTGCTAAATTGCAAAACTACCATTGCCTTCAGTGGGAACAAGGCTGTCATTTTGCTCAAGAGCTCCAGTGCTCTCAGAATCCTGCCTGTTGTTGCAGGTGTAAGCGCTTGTGCAATGACTTGCATTTCTCAGAGGGGGAAAAAAAAATCAGTCAGCTAGGAGAGCAAAGTTTCTTTTTTCCTTCCAGATTTCTGGAGCTCATAACCCAAACCACTCCCATTTGTGTTCATACAAGAAACAATACATTCAGGACACAAAGCTGTCATTTTATTGACTCTAAGCTCTAACCAACCCTTTGAACATCTATGCATATGCATATGTATGTGTCAGGGCCTTGTGGGTACCTGCAAGCTGTGATTGCCCTGAGTGACCCCAGCTGGGACCCCCACCCACATACTCTGCTCACTGCCCAGAAGCCCACTTAAGATCAGACCTCACACCAGGTTTGGTTTCAACTATGTAATATGAGTATACGTGTGTCTCCCTTCTAGTCTCCTGCTCTCCCTGAGATGTTGTCTGTACATACTGCATTGGTGGTAGATCTTAGTTTGTTTCCTGGCCCTTGGCTGAAGTTCACCAGATGGTTGATGGGTCCTGTTGCTGATTATGAATAATGGCAGTTATAATCAAGGAGACAAGCAAGTTCTTGCCAAGAAGAGGCTGGCTTCACTGTACTGGTAGGTAAGGTCAATTACAGTAATGCTATAGTTTCCTGTTATTTGCAACTTCAAAAATGCTGGTGAATGTGAGAAGAGACAGTCTTAACCTTAACCTGTATTCAGTTATTCTCTTCAGGTCTTTGATGGCTATCTAAGGAAACTGTTAATAGTTGTATAATTTTCTTCAGTTTATGAAGAATGTAATTTGTTTGGGGATAGTGGTAAAGAATCCAGAATGAGGTCAGGAATGCTATGCTAGGTGCTGAACATGTATTCCTTTTTCCAAGATCGAAACAACCGGTACTGATCAAGGAGCTATTCAGAAGATGATTTAGTGGTGACCTGAACTATGCTGCTGACGCTTTTCAAAGTCATTAACTTTCCAACCCTAGAAAGAAAATGGCAGCAGGACCTTCAGATTTTCTGTATTCTATACTGAAGAGCTAGAATTACATTTAAAACACTGGATGCTCCTCACCAAGAATACTTTAGGGTGTTTGGTACTTTGGTTTTTGGTGGTAGTTAGGCTCTAAAGTTATAGACAACTTGGAAATATATGTTATATTGAGGGTTGGGATTACAGTTAACTCATCTGTGGTCTTTTCCATCATTATGAAATGCACGGGGTTTGGGTTAGCAAGTAAACAGAAAAATAAATTGTTCATTCCCAGTATTTGTTTAAACAGAAACACAGGATCTATAACAGATGGAGGGTTCCAAGATTATTTTAGTGATAGATTCTCTTCATTTTGCTTATTAGTAAGCAGTTAAATAAATTATTTGCCAGATACACAAGTCAGCAATACTCGCTGAAGGAAACAGCGTTAACTTGTCTGCTCTGATTCAAGAGGCCAGGCAAATAAAGTGAAGGAGATTGAGATGTATGGACCAGAACAAAGTACTGAATAAAGAGACCCTAACAGTAATATCTGAGGAATTCTGAATTCCTTTAAGCTGCTTTTTTTTTTAATGGATATTTGTCTTCAATACATTTTTTTCAAGATAAAATAATTCTGTGCTTTGTGCCAGTTAGGCTGTTACTGAGAGAAAACACAACAGCAGATACTGAACAAAGATTGAAAGCTGCATGGACAGTTAGGGAAGGATGCAACTAGAATAAGCCTTTAAATGTTGCTCTTGAAGGAATTCTACCGGTCTATACAGTTCAGCCCTCCAGGTGAGAACATGATTCTAGTTCTCTCCTCTTTCAGGAGAGTGTTTTTTTTAGATCTTAGCATTAAGCTCTTATCTTAGTACTCCTAGTTAGAACAAACTTGGGGTGAGCTAAATAATGAGATAGCCAGAAAGGTCTACCCAATTTTAAAAGCATATTTGTCCAAATTTATCTGTGACTTTAAAACTGATCTCTTGAGTCCTTCAAATCAAAACTAATTCTACTAAATTCAACAGTTAATATAAACCTGTACTGATGTTTTCTGTATTTATCTTTCCTCTCAGATTAACCACATCCCTTTAGAATGCCAACACTTAGAAAGTAATACTTCAGTAGATCCATCTCTACGTCATTCATACAAAATTGAGTCATATATATTGTACCTACGCCCAGAATGTTTTCCTTCTGACATTACATATTGAATGGTTAAAGAACTTGAAATGCAATCTCTGGCTCCACTCATTTCGTCTGAATTTTGTACCAATAAATTGATTTCCAAGCAGTGTGTTTTCCTAGGGTAGAACTTCAGAAGTCTTGTTTGGTTGAGCACTTCCAAGACCTCTTCATGGGATGTGCCAGGGAGGGAAAGAAAAACATCTGTTGCAATGGGGCATTAATGTTATTTACTATCTTGTGCACTGAATTTTACAATTTTAAGAGGATTGTATACAAAATAGTTGTTAATCCTCAGTAGTATCCCTGCCCAGTTCTGGTTACTGCCTGAACTCACTGTTTTGGAGCATGGTATGTTGTCATCAAGGCACTGCACATTCTCTGGTGTAGCAACTCTTCTACAGTGCTAATGCTTTCTGCTCTTCGTTTGTTAACTAAGTATTTTTCCCTTATTTGCCTGAGCATTTTTTTCCTCTCAATGGTAGTCACAAATATTTTATATGGAAGAGATCCTAAAATATTAGACCTGTCTAATGATAGTGCTATAATAAGCATGAAGTTAATTAAAGGGTATAAAAATTCTACAAGATACTAGTAAACTGTAGTTACTTTGTAGAATAATCCAACCTCAATGCATGTGATTACTGCATTAGATTAACAGTGTTTAGGAACCTGGTCTCTGGTTGTAGCCCTTGTACTTTATCATTACTGTTATTGTATTGCCAGCTAATATTAATATAGCTCAACAGCAGGCCTGAGGTACTAGTTATTTCTTTCTGCAGGTAGTGTAGTGTAGATAGGATCTGGGGGCAGGAACAGCAGATAACAAGGTAATAATTCCTTGATTTGCATTTATCACATTTCCACTTTTTGCTGTGTATTTGTTGTTTTTATAAGCACTTGTTTTGTGAGATTCAGATTTTTCACTGTCTCTGGAAGGAGTGTTTTAACAAGGGACTTGTTGAAAGAAAAAAAAGTGCCAGGTCTTGAGAACAAGAACTGAAATGCATTGCAAAATGCAAAGAGTGGTTTTTGCTTCTGTCTGAGAAGATTGTGGAATCCTTAGTCTTATGAAAAATGTAGGCACTACATTAGTTACCTCTTCAGCTTCTCTGGAGGTGTCTTGTTAGGTTTAAGCTGCCTCAGTGGGTGCCTTAGTGGATTTTCTACACCTGTGTATGGTCCTTATCTGCAGGATAAGGACTTATCTGCATGAGACAATCGCACTGTTTCACCAGGTTTCCTAGTGCAGCTCTTTTGAGTTTGACCAGAGTTATATTCGGCAGCTGATTAGTTAAGCAAGGGGCTGATAGACCTTGGTTTGCATTCTTCCTCTGCAAAGCTGTGTCCCAAACAGCTGGCAGATGTTGATTCCTTGGGATCCAACTCAGCCCATGGCTAGACCATGTTGCTTTTTACTTGGAGAAATTGCCTTCGGTCAGAACTTCTTCTTCAGTAATATGGGTACTGTAATCACGGAAAGGGTATATGTCAAGACATAAAGCCTAGAAACATTTATAAAATGCTGAACAAACACCATCATTTCAGGTGAATCTTCCTTAGTGCTTGCTTCTTGCTTGGACTACTCAGTGTTTTAAATGGTCTCTTATTCTTCCTCCTCTCTAGTTATTTTTATTGTGATGCAACCACTACCCATGTTACCATGGTGTTGTGGTTTAACCCCGGCTAGCCAAATACCGTGAAGCCACTCTCACAAATCCCCTCTTCCCTCCTCCAGTGGTGGGGGAGAATTGGGGGGAAAAAGAATAAGGAAGATCATAAAATTGAGATAAGAACTATTTACTAATTACATCTAAATTAATATATACAAATACTACTACTAATAGGTAATTAAAATAATAGAAAAAGGAAACATATGATACAATATGATACAATTATGATACAGTTGTTCACCACCCACTGACCAGTACACAATCAGGTGCTGAGTAGTGAGAGTCAGACCCAGAGAGCCTGAGAATGATTGCAGCCTGAGTATGATCACAGCCTGAGAGCCACAGCTCAAGGGCTGGAGCCTGAGACCTGTCGCAGCAGATTCTGAGTGACCCCTACCAGTGATAGCACGGCTGGGAAAACTAAACAAACCCACCAACTCCCTCACGAATGAGCCAGCACAGGAGTTAGCAAAGCAGCTAACGCAGGAGTCAGGGTGAGGGTTAGCAGGTGTATTGGAGTGAACAAGAGAGAGGGAGTAATGGCTCCCGGACTCCCTCCTTGCCTCTGCCCCGAGCATGACGTACTATGGAATGAAACACTCCCTTGGTCACTTCGGGTCACCTGCCTGAGCTGTGTGTCCCCTACACTGCCTGTAGCAAGACAGCGAGAGCTGGGAACGCAGCTGCAGGATCAGAAGTGGAGGAAGACCTTGAACCTGGTGCAGGCATTCCCCAGTGCCAGCTAAGAACTTATCAGTGCTGCTCCCTGCAACCAGGAACAGTTTCCTAGCAGCCTCCGTTAAGAGAGTTAACTCTTTCCTGACTGAACCCAGCGCACAGGGGATTACTTATCTGAGGTTTTTCTGTAAAATTTATCTCTAGTTTGAAGTAATTAAAAATAACAACAAATAGGAACAATTTCTAGAATATTCCAAATGCTTTTTCATGTTTTTCAAAATACTCATATTTAATCTTTTTTCTGCTGTTGAAATACTGAACTTATTTTGACCCATTCTGTTTGAAAGCTTTTCCTTAAAAAAAACCAAGAAACCAAAAGCCCACCAAAACTTGAGCATCATATCCCAAACTGATATGATCTAAATTTCAGAGGGCTTAATAGCCTTGCATCAGAATCACACTTCACTGAAACATGGTGAATGGTTCAGGAAATGGAATTTTCTCATATCATCTTAGACCTTGTCACATTGGTGATACTGATAAATGTTTTGACATAATCACTGGAGGTCTTTTATATTAGCAAAGACTAGAGATGCTTTCTAGTGCATTGCTTCCATAGGGCTGGGATACCTGATACAAAGTGAGGGTAAATATCCTGTGCAGAGGACTTGTGTATAAGCTGGCTCGACAGAGCAAAAGGAAATATGTATTTGTCTGAAAGTGAAAATCAGGAGGATAATTTTCAAGTATGTGTTCCGTGTGACATGGTTTGTGTGAAGTATAATATTTGGATGGGGGACCTGGAATATTTTTATGTGCATTAAAGGGATGTGTTGGCTGCTAATATTAATGTATTTTGATGGTTCACGATGAAAAAGGAATATAAACAGCGATCTGGGAATCAGGCCATAAGTTAGAAACTATCTTCTTTCAAGGGAATTCTTCCAGAAATTTTGTTGATAATGGTTAGATGATGAGAAACCCCCTCAAACTGACAAAAACCCCTCAAACCAATAAAACCCCTAAACATTGTCAATAGTTCTTTGGCCATTCTCCTTTCTTATCTATCAAGGTTTCTAGAATTTTCACTTTAGAATATGCACTAGAGATGAAGACCAAAGAGAGGGAACTTCACCAAATCTTACCTTACTTGTGTTCTTTGTAATGATTGGTAATATTGTCTGGAACATTCATCTAGGATTAAGCTGATATTTTAAGTTTCTGGAAAGATGTAGATAATCTACACAATGTCTACCTGTGCTGTATTTTCTTGCATTCAGTTTCATTCAGGAAGTAAAAATGCTGAATTACAAGAAAGGCTTTCCACAGCCTGCAAGGTCAAGCAGGAAAGGAGATATCTTCCTATATGTATTGTGGGGGGAAAAAAAAAGGGAATATGGCAGAGCATTGTGGAGATAAGTTTTCTATTTTTTAGTTTTTGAGGAAAAATCAGCCCTCAGAGTTCCTCAGAAGCGCTTTAGAGCAGTGTGTCCCCAGAGCTGGAACTGAAATGATGGTTTAATAGAATCAAAAAGCAACTCTCTACTTTTCTGTTTTCCTACTTTTAATGTCAGTGGTGCTCTGTACCACTGTGGTATGCCAGTGAAATATATGTTCACTGATGTGACTGCAAGAATGGATAGTTTTACTAAAGGGAGTCATTGATGCTTTTTATTCCATGTGGTAAAGCCCCAAATGCATAGAAACCCTCTTTTTCAGTCTGCATGCATATTAACTTCCCTTGAACTTTAGATATTCTTAGCCACGTTACATGCATGACAATGAATCTGCATATTATGCAACAGGTTTAAATTTAGCATGGCATGTTGGGAGGCATAAATTTCCCACAGACCCATGCAGCTTCTTATCTGCCAAACTGACACTAATAGCTGCCAATTATTGCACAAAGGGATGTTGCTTGTTGAAAAAGGAAAACAAAAAGTCATTGTAAAAATTTTGAGAGAGATCCTAGACCCACTGATATCAGTGGGAGTTTTGCTGTTGAGATTTTCAAAGCTGATGCTACCCTTCCATCAGTTTTGAACAGATAATTAAATAGAGACGATATTTATCTAGCAAGATTTAATGTCAAATGCTTAATGTTATGCTTTTTCTGTGTGCAGTAGATGAAGTATTTTCTACTTTTAACAGGCTTACCTGAAAAAATAAACCAAAATCTTTTTTATATTAAATGTGTTCACTTTCCATAACTTCAAAAGAAAAAGGAGAGAAAGAACAGAGAAAATCAATATAAGGCCACAGAAGCTCAAAAGCTAGGTTATAAAAATGACACAGAATCAGATTAATTGTTATTCCTACCTCCAATAGTGCCTTTTCCCATATTTTTTTAACGATTTTTATTTGATTTTGCAAACTGTGGATAAAATCCTTGTAAAACAGGTAAATTTCTCACTGCATTCAAATGCCCTGATGTTACCATACTGTTATTCATAATATTGCACTTAGAATCATAATATTATGATTACTATTGCTATATTACACGTTAACTGGAACCATTGGGTTAATTAAAACCAGTAAATATATACTAATATTAGTGAAAGATTGTAAATTTGAGTCCCTGGCATTTAGTTTCTACAAAAGAAAAATATTCAATAAAAGATGTTGGTAGGCTGAAACATCTTTTTTCCTTTTTTTTTTTCTTCACTGAGATATTTTAAATCCATTTGTCAGTCTGTCTGCCTGAAGTGCTGTAGTACTTCGTATAAAGGCATCTCTCTCCTCTTCACCATAATCTGGCCTCTCTCTTTGCACAAAACAAGGCAGCACTTCATCCTGTGTTCAGGTGCTGCACTCATCAAGGGAGTGTCATGACTGCAGTGGTCACAGGAAACACAGCCTGGTTCAAAAGCCCAGGCTGTAAGGGATTCCAACTCCAGCTCCCCAGAGGCTTTATATGCAATGGGAGAATTTTAGGTGAGCTCTCTCAATATATTTTGACACCTTGAGATCTGGAGGGAAGTAACAACTTCATATTCAGTAAAAATTTGAAGTACTTAATCTTATTCTGCTTTGAAAAGGAAACAAATGCTCATGGATCAGAATTTCCTGATGGAAGTGAAATCCCATTTTCTGATCAAGTTGGTATTTATAATGTTCTCAAGCAAGAGAATTTTATTTTGGAAATAAAACTAAGGCATAATGTCTGACCCTACAATGTTCCCCCATACTAATGAATCAATATTTGTTTATTTCTGGTTAGGTTTTGTGTAAAACAAACGTAAATTTGGGTTACTACTTTGGTGCCTTTTGGGGCTAAGAATTGCTCAAAGAATTGCAGAAAATCTGTCCACTTGTCCTTTCCGGTTGCCATTCCTCATAAACAGGTTATATCTGCAGCTGACTTCAGATCTTCTCACTCAATGGATGCTGCTTCGACCTTGTTGCATGACTCATCCCACACTGTCTTCTTTTGCTCAAAACCTCTTATCACACGTTGCTCAAAGCTTACTAGCCAGCTCTCTGCGCTTTTGAGATATGCCTTCTGGTTCACAAATAAACATGAAAAAACATACTTAATCAAAGATTTCTCATGGTTCTGTGCTGGCTGGATGCTTGCAGGTCCTGCTACTATCTAACCTTGCTGGCATATTCAAAATTTTGAGCCATGAGTCTTACAGTCACTTTGCTAGTTTTTTTTCTTCATTCTTTTGGCTTCTCTAATATTAGGGTGAAATGAACAGCCTTCCTGCATATCTCTAAAGAAAATACTGAATACTTCAGTCTCTCCACTGCTATGCTTATGCTTTTCTTGGTCAGCTAGATTATCTTTGATTTGGACTGATATATTTTACAGGCTTTTTATAGAGCTGTGTGGCATTTTTAAGGAGCTAGGTGGAAGTTAAGCTTTTTTATAGGACCTGGGAATTTTCATGAAGCTGTAAAAACCTTGGCAATGTATTTTGGGGTGGAGGTGACTGATGGAGGAAAAAATGTAATTTATTGTCCACTTTCCTAGAAGGTATGGTGCTTGTGGCACTGCACTTAGATTTGGAGGTGCAGTTCATCTCCTGTCTCTAAGCTGGAATTAATCCCTTGTTTTTCCAAAAAGGCTGCTTTGAATTGGGCAGTGCAGAAACCTGACTGAATCACCCACACCTCAGACTGTGACCCTCAACAGCCATGTGCTCACAAAAATTCCTCATCCTAATCCAGACAAGTTTGGTATGAATTTTGAGGTTCAGTCTGAAAACATTCTTATGTGAATCCTTAAAGAATTATTTCAGAGTTTGGATTTTGACTCGGGCAGAACATAAATATGTCTCTAAATCTTGAACTGCCTTACAAGAGGAGCTGGCTCCTTCTCATGTGCCTGTTTTCAGCCAGAATGCAAAGATGAACTACTATTCTTGAACAGCATTATTTCTAATGTGTGTAAATTCAGCAGGTAGGTCTGAAGTATATTTGCCAGTGGTTATATGAACATGGAACTAAATCCAGTGGTTGGTATGTGACAGCTAAATTTTGCTGTGAAAGTGCATTAGTTTTGTTTTCAGGGAAAGGTTACTTAATCTTTGGATTATATCCTAGAAATATAGTGCATGTCTGTGTGAATCTTAAATAACCAGTGATTGAAAATTTTTTGGCTCATGAGCAGTGATTGAAAAATGTACTGCCTCTGTCAATTTGTTTCTATTTTTGGAAAGCTGTGAAATAACAGACTTGTACATCACATCAGCTTTATCAACTTCATGCTGTGCCGTTCAGTTTTATTTCCAATAGGAATGTAGCCATGTCTTGCAAACCACTGGGGTTGGAGATTAAGGATCTGGTTTTCAGACAGTAGGGGTCTGACTGCATTTTAATGCTCCTTTTGCTTGAGGTAGACAAAACTATTTTCACAAGTTTGGCAATTTCAGTTAGAGGAGGTCCAAAGAATCAGATTTGCAGATTACACAGGAACTGAAGCATCTCAGAGTGCCAT
This sequence comes from Eurypyga helias, assembly GCF_000690775.1. Lineage (NCBI taxonomy): Eukaryota > Metazoa > Chordata > Aves > Eurypygiformes > Eurypygidae > Eurypyga > Eurypyga helias. Next base: position 25,255 of record NW_010270972.1, read on the forward strand.
AATCCTAGGCTTTTAAGCATCTGCTTGTTCTCTGGGTAACTGGTGACTAAATGTCACAATCCGTTCCCTTTCAGTATTGCAGAAACCCTCAAGTGGTGTGTTCAGTGCAAGGAATTAATTGAGATTGGATAACTGAAATTTTATTCTCCACTATTTTTGTATGCTTTGAGATAATTAACCTTATTTATTTCTGTGGCACTTGTAGCTACTCCTGTCTGAAGGTCAGTTTTCCCTGTGTGTTAAACCTGGGTCACAGCCTCGATCTGAGCTGTTTTCCAGCTGTTAATACCCTGTGCCCAGGCCTAATTATGCTTAGCTTATCCTCCTAGATCTTCTTTGAAGGGCCAGGCAAGGGGCATGGCACTAAGCCAGAGTGGTACAAAGGGAGATGGGTATTTGTCTAGGAACCCTACCTCAGATACATGTGCGGTGTGAGCAGCTCCTTGGAAATGAACAGGAGTAGGGTTTACCTAAAAGCAGCTTCACCCAGCATCTACTGATGCTTCCTCTTAGGAAAGGGAATCTGCACTTTCTCTTGGTGTTTCTTCTCCTGTCTACCCCTTGGAAAGGGGAGAAAGCAAATGGGTTTGGGAAGCTCCTGACCTCTTTTTCCTCAGAAGAAAGCACAGGGATCTGCTGAGAGAGAGGATCTGAGAAACTTCCTTCCCAGCCTTTCCCAAAAGGAAAGCTTTGGTGTCTGCTGAGTGGTGCTGGCTGGTAACTCTGCTGTTGGACTGTTTAAAGGGTTAGTTCTGAAGAAACAGCAGGCAGCAGGATGACTTTGCAGTCACATTCTGAGCTCCAGGTCAAGGGTGGTGGCACTGTGGTTAACCATCCCCTCCTCTTCTCCAGCTGTCCCCTGGCACTGATGAGTAACCCTAGACCTGATCTCAGAAAAGGGGGTGTTTCAGACAAGCTCCTTTTCTCCTGGAGTATCCCCATTTGCTTCTGATGAGTGGGTAGGCTACCAAGTACAGCAGCAGTTGTGTGTGGAATGCTGGCAGCCGTGTATGAGTCTGCTCCCTGGAGCTGTACCACTTACACAGTTAGTGTGCTTCAGGTGCTGCTGAAACTGATTTATTTCACTGTATTAAAAAGCAGTCATACTTTCTCAGAAGGGTGATAGAGGAGTCTCCTTTTCCAGAGATTTGCCTCAATTATTTCCTTGTGGTTAAGAGCATACATTGTATAGCATAAACCTACATGGAATATTATTTTCCCTGCCAAACTGCGAACTCAGGATCTACTTTTGTTTTGATATGATATGGAATGAATTTTTTTTTAGTTTTCTTTGGGAAACTGAAATAAGAGTGGATGAATCATATTTGCCTGAGAAGAAACACGTTCTATTGGAGGATACTTAACATCTCCTTTTTTAAGGAAAACATGGACTTTCAGAAAGCTGAAGTTAAGTGTAATTCTGCTTCCCTTTTTCTCCCAGTGGTTAGAGATGGCTATTCAGAGCAGAACTTTTCATGAACTGGAATCTTACCTCTCCTGTTTCATAACTTCATTCTAAAATATTATGAGGAAGTGTTCTCATCCCATCTTACAGAGGCTGTTCTATTTTGTGTTAATAATAAGGATGTTCCTTTGAGCAAAAGCAAGAATGACCTATGTTTCCTTATAGCAGAGGCTATAGTGAGGATCTATCAGGTACTGGGTTTTGCTTCTGTGAATGTGCAATATTTACCATGAGAGAATTTGGTCACTAGATAATGAAAATCTTATTGTAGAAGGGAAGAAGATGGAAGAAAAATGAAATATGCATGAAGTAAGATTCTCTTCTGTCATGTAGAAAGTGTCAGGGAATCAGAGTTGGTGAAACACAAAGTATGGAAGCAATATTTGAAAGTACCTTTTAGAGCCTCCCTTCTAATTTTCTTTTTATTAGAGAGCTTCTTTGCAAATAAACCGAGGATGATGAGCATGATTTTTGGTAATGTTTTATTTTTCACATCTTCCATCATTAATTCAGACTGGTGAGCTGAAATCCTTATGGACTTTTAGAAGGTAATTCACAGGGTCTTGCCTTCACTGGAGGATTTATATGGTTTTAAATACCAGGTTGTTTTCATATTTTCAATTAATCAGCACGCAAATGCACTTGCACACCATGTTAGAAGACCCACAGTAAGGTCTGCAAAATCAGTCCTGAAATTTTGGAAAACCTCCAGAATTAAACTCTGCATTAGAAGTGCCCTTTGCACATACCTCATAAAATAATGTTAAATTACAAGGACATATAATGTGAGGTTTCTTGTCTATCCTAAAGACACAGGATAGACGGTGCTCATTTAGGACAGAGTCATTTCACCTAAATTTAGCTGCCTACCAATTAGGCACGTAGCTTAAGCCAGATGTCTAATTAGCCTCAAAAGTCAAAGGAGAAGTAGAAGGAGCTATGGATGGTTATTTTTCCTCATCTCAGAGGGCTATCTGAGGATGGCATGAATCGCCCCTGGAGATGTCTGCATCTCTCCAGTGAGAAAAGAGTCTACATAACTAACTTAGAGTGGACCTTTTACACAGCTAAATTTAGGTGAGATAGCTGCCCATGAAAGGCAGAATCTATTCAATGTTGTTTTCCTGCCTCAGTGTTTAGTATGCAGTGCCGGTCTTTATTGCCATGTTGGGTAACATCCTATTCAAACCCAGCTCTGAAGACAGAATTATTCATTTCCTCTGACCTTTTCTACAGCGATTGTCATTATATTATCCAGGTGCTTCACAAACATGAGTTATTCTTACAGCTGCCTTGGAAGACAAGGAGGTAACATTACTACCATTTTATAGGCAACCTTCATTAAGGAATTTCCTTGGATTTTGAGTGTCTGAATTTGCAACTTCAATAATGTACCTTATATAACTTTCTGGTGACTTTAAAAAAAACCAAAAAACCCCAAACCAAAAACCAAGCTAAGTAAGAAAAAGCCAGCTATGGCGATCTAGTGATAATGTAGAGCCATATCTGTTTCCTGCTCCCTTTCAGAGGGTCTCTGCTTAGCAGGGGAGATCTTGAAACTGCCCCTTAGTGATAGTAACCCTGAAACAGATACTTGCAGTTTGGTGGGAGAAGTATCCTAACCCACACAGCCCAGGTTGCAGGTACCCCCCGAAAGCCAAGTCATAGTACATTTTATTTCTCAGTTTTATCCAGGTTTTCTGTCATTAATCAGCAAACTTCAGGGTAGAAGTTATTACTCTAGTAAGAAAGAAAGTACTGACAACAAAGTTAGGAGCACATCTGATACTCAAATTCCCTGGCTCTCATGGAGAAGTCCTGAGGCTGCCATTCTGAAATTGCTTTGCAAATTTGAGGGAGATTTACTGTGCTGCGATTTTAGTCAGCCTGTGAAGGTCAAAATCAGTTTGAGGGGTACGATTTCCACATGTAATGGTTATTGCTCAAAGAATAAAATTGCAGCCACAGCTGGACCGTCTCTCCTGTCTGTAAGATTTTGTAAATTCTGTATTGTCAAAAGTTACCTGTATTACTCAAAATTCTGTATTACTTAAAAGTCACTTTGCAGAGACTTAATGTTTTGGCTTTTTCCAGAGCTCTCTGGTACATTCCTGAAGCACATGATGGAAAGGGAGCATGGCACTTGGAAAGCAATTCCTTCAACACGAAGGTGCTGTCAGCTTTAGAGATCATTCTGGCTAACTTAGGAAAGTTAAAACTACTTAAATGATCACTTGTGTTAATGGATGCAGGTAATAAGGGGGTTAAACTGTATTCCATTTCACCATGGGCAGTCTTTTCCAACATCAATGAGCTTCTCATTGAGACCTCACTTTGAGCCCCTGCTTCTAACAGTGGAAAAGAGTACCAATATCTGTAACAATGGCTTATAGATTTCTCTGATCTTGATCAAAATACCTTGTGTAATGTTTCCACGCTTTCTGATGCTTAGATTTTTCTGTTAAAATTAACATTTTAAAGAGAAAGAATAATCATTCTTTAACATTATGAACTATAATTATTTGAGGTTCTGTGAATTGCAAAGGTGTCTGAAGAACTGCATAATGCTTACATTTCAATTCAAATATGATTAATATCTTTAATCTTAATTGATGAGATTGTAAAGATTATTTTTAATAATCAAAAGGATTTATTTATTAACCTGTGCAACCTTTAACCTTCAGGAATGTATTGAGTGTTATTCGTGTTATGTAAGACCTCATTTTAAGTCTGCTAAGTCAGATATTTTCTTCAGAAATGCACACTGGAAATTAATCTGCCCTGAGCATCAGAGTTTTTAAAGGTGTTATTGTATGTGCTTGCACATGTGAAAACATTTATTTTTACTGCATCCCTAGAAAGCCTGGATTGCCGATCGCCCAGCAGTCTTTAAATTCAGACAAAGATTGATCTTCTTCCCTGTATCTCACAATGATAGGAATCCACAGCAAGGGCTACAAAGATTTGTATTGCAAGGCTGTATAAACATGGCTGTGGATTCCATCGCTGAGGACATCAAAAGGAACCAGTGTTGCACCTACCTTTTCTCTGAACTTGAACTTGTGATATGCATTGGTGAAGTTGCTTGCTTTCTTCAGCATTCCTCTTTTCCTGCAATAATCCACATAACTTCTCCTTTGTGGACAAAAGATGCTCTGAGTTGAGGTCAGAGTGACATAATGCTCCTACCTCCACCAGGTGGCAATGTAACATACCCCTGCCTCTCGAAGATGTAGTGAGGATTACAATTTGTAAAATGGGCTGATAAATTTAGTCAAGACAGAACATGCTTACAATGGGCCAGAAAGGAAAGGGCAAGACCAGTTATCTTTCCAGAAGTGCTGTATATTTAAAAATGGGAAGCCAAGACCTTAATTTTACATTCTCCCAAGAGGTCTGGACAGAGTTTGTATGGAAGTTCATACCATTTTGAAGAAAAAAACAATAATTTTCAAGTTCCCAAACTCATTCCCAATAGTCATACTTCTAACTGGCATAGTGAGAGCTGATTTGTGTTGTCACTTGTTTGTATGCCTGGAAGGCTTCAGTAATTATTGCTGGAAATCAACTGAAACAATAAGCATTGCTATCTTCTTATGTGAAGAGACAGAGCTCTTTCTCATATGCAATTATTTTTCTTTTCCATGGTCTACTACATACCCATTTTAGGAGAACTGACAATCAGGTTTTAGATATGTATTAATTATACTGATTTTATTTCATATAATTTTATATACATTTGAATGTGTAGTATTTGAAAATATATTCTGCCAAATTACAATACAGACTTTATTTTTTTGAGTCCAAAAACTCAAAAAAATCAAAATCACTATGTTGGACTGTGTCTGTCAAATATGTAAAAAGAAATAATGTAAAGAACTGCTCTTCAAGATAAGATTGGTAATCTCTCAAGTGGCCAGTATTAGTTGCTTTGGTGTACTTAAGACACTAAGGGTATCTGTACCTTGCTTATGGATCAGATATCTTGAAGGATGCTATTGTCTTCCACTTTAAAAACAGAAAATTTCTGCTGTTTGCTTTAGAAAAATGCTTTCCCTCCTTCCTTACCAGCTTAATTCTTTTACAAAAGGAGACTAAATGGGCATGTAGGAAATCTGGTGATGCAGATGACAGAAAAAGAATATATCATATTCAGTCCTTGAGGACAATTTGATGTTGGATTATTCCAAACTATTCAAGGACATGTTTAAACAGGGAACTGTGGAGAAATTGGCACCTTTTCCATTACCCTTGTAAATTCTATTCCTCTTTGTCATGTAACTGTTTAAACCTATAGGATGGGTGAAACAAAGCACTTAATTGTTTTATGTGTAACAGCTTAGTTCTGGGCTTCTCAGAATGTTATTCCAACTGTCAGATTTTGGACAAACAGAATTCTAGCAATCACCATTTTGTTTAAGATAGTGCTTACAAGATGAACAATGTCTAGAAGCCTGAACATCATGATTGTACATTTCCTGTCCCTATAACATTATTGAATGCAGAGAAAAATCCAATGGATTTTTGTTGAATCCAATTGTTGAATTGAATTCCTATGAATCCAGCTATGTAGAAGAATCTGGCAGCATAGGCTGCTCTGATTAAGTAAAAATGGATCCATTATGGCCCCAATATTTTTGTTAGTTGGAGGTGCTCACCTGTACAATACAGGAATATATACCTGACATACAGTCACTGAGGGACGTATTAGGATCAAATTCAATGGGAAATTATGCCTCTAGAGAAGACTGGTCAGAAAGGATTTCTAAATATATTTTTAATATATTTTTTTCACATTTGTTTATTTATAGCACCATACAGTTAGTGTCCTAGGAGGTTTGATAACATGAAAGTTTTTTGGACCAGCAAATTAACATCACGATGCAACGGTGACGGTTGCCAATTCCATGCAAAGAATACTATGGTCATTTAAAGCACATGGAGAATTTAAATATCCTCCACACTGGCAAGGAGATCTGCCAAAAAAAAAAAAGTATACAAAGAACTTGGTGAAATATTTAACTCAAAAACAATACATGAGTTTATCTGGGCTGGTATAAATCTTATCTAAGAAGTTTCTTACGAAGACATGGAGTGGCTGACCCAGTCATGGTAACAATTAGAAAAGTTTATGAAACATTGGTAATTTGATATGTATCCAGGCTGCAGTTCTAGGAAGCTTTATTTTTTAATGCAAGTTGTGGTTGTGAATGATAGGAACTAATACTGCTGACTAATACTAACTAATATTACTAATCCTATCCTGAAGGGTAGGAACTGAAAACTTTTGAGAGGTGCATTGGTGACGATTCTTGTAGATCTCCTGAAACTATTGGCAGAAATAAGTAAATGTAGAATTATACATGTTAGTGATCACCAGATGCAAAAGTAAAAATTTCTAAACAGACTAGTTATGGAAGAAATGGTGATGGGCCATCCTATTAGAACATGAATGATTATGGCTAGAGGCATTATTGAAGGGCAAAATACTGTTGTCATAAATGTATAACTCCAAGGAGTTTTGGAAACATCAGAGCTATTTGGGCTTATTTTGGAAATAACCTTGAGAAAATAATTATTAAAAAAAGGGCAGGAAGTCATTTTAATAGAAGATGACCAATAGTTTCCTATAGCAGAGCAATGGCAGGTCTGGTGTTGGAAGCTGACAATAAGGAAGAGGACTTTGAAGAATCTTGATATGTTGTCAAGCTTATTTAGATATAAATGATTAGTTTGTTTGACTTCTTTTTTCAAATATTTTTTTTTTTTTTACTTACACTTACATTTGCTCCTGGTTTTAAAATAGTTATATTGTTCTGTAGAAAGAAACTAACACAAATTAGTGTTATTTCAAGTCTCAGACAGATAAAGCTTTAGTTTTGACTCAAGGTTACTATACTACATATCCCACCAAGACAAGCCTCAGGAAAAAAATAAGGGATGTATTCTGTTAGCTTCTCTTTTTAACTATATTCATATGTTAGCATTTGCCTCCTGCATTCCAGTATCTCCAATGCTCAGAATAGACATTATTATTCACTTATGCCTATCACCAAGATGCTTGCTTTCTCAACGAATATGTAATGTTTAACTGCCCGTCTGAAGTGTGCCCAAAGGTAACGTGATGTGTGTGTTGATATCTCTGGGCCACAGGAAAATGTTGACCATTTTCAGAGCGGGTGGTGATGTATGTCCTGAAGAAGGAAGGTTATTGTTGAAACATATATACTGGTGGGTGGAATACTGATGAATGTGTTTCTGCACTACTCAGCTCCGAGTTCTGTCAAGAAAATGCAAGCAAATAATTTTGTATATGGATTTTCTGTCTTTTTGAGAACTTCGTGTAAAACCCAGTGCTTATTCATGTAGCTCAACTATTATTAGGCAGTAGTAGTATCATGTTGCCTTGAAGAGTCCTCTTATTCCCAAAGCTCTTCCATGGGGTGGTATCCTTCCATCTTGAAGCTCTGAGTTGGGTTTGTGTGATGGAGGGTGTTGGTAGCCAGGGAAGGACCATAGGGATGGTTCCTGTAAGAAGCTGCTCAAGGATTCCCCGACTCTAAGTTGGACCTGCCTCTGTCTTTGACTGAGCCAAACAGCGCCTCTGTGATTATAGTATTTAAAAGGGGAAAACACAAAAAGAGAACCAGCAGCAGAAGTGGAAACAGTGAAGACAAGTGGGATGTGAGAGTGACAAGGCAGACACCAAGGTCAGTGAAGAAAGGAGGAGGTGCACCAGAGCAGAGGTTCCCTGGCAGGCTGTGCCCTTGCAGCCATGGGGAGCAGAGACCTGCCTGCAGCCCGGGGACAATCCCACGCTGGGGCAGGCGGCTGTGCCTGAACCCTTTCATTCTGTGGGAAGCCCATGCTGGAGCAGGCTACTCCTGAAGGACTGCAGCCCATGGAAGGGACTCACGCTGGAGCAGTTTGTGAAGCAGCTCAGGGGAAGGACTTATGTTTGAGAAGTTGGTGGAAGGCTGTCTCCTGTAGGAGGGACCCCA